>NC_092635.1:27426433-27672032 GCF_039555335.1 Amphiura filiformis | reverse complement strand
ATATATATATAATCGTGTTTGGCGGCCCACCCTATGGGAATATTCAATTATTTGCGTGTAGGTGGGCCGCCAAACACTATTATATATTAAGCTTGATGTTGTTCGACCCTATATATATAATCGTGTTTCGCGGCCCACCCTATGGGAAAATTCTATTATTTGCGTGTTGGTGGGCCGCCAAACACGCATTATATATTAAGCTTGATGATCCAAGTTCAGTTTTATAATTTTCCGCCTTTTTAAAACTTAAGTCTCCCGCCAAAATGTTCCCGCTCTTTCTAGTTTAAGCTTGTTATAGCCCATAAAATCTTCTAAACCCGCTTTTGCTGCATAATTTATCCCCCAAAGGAAACCTCTTTTCGTCCTCCGGACGGGACTTATTTTTAGTTTTAGCTTGTTGGAAAGCCTATATATATATAATCGTGTTTGGCGGCCCACCCTATGGGAATATTCTATTATTTGCGTGTAGGTGGGCCAAACACGATTATATATTGCTTGATGATGTTCGACCCTATATATATAATCGTGTTTCAGCGGCCCACCCTATGGGAAAATTATATTATTTGCGTGTTGGTGGGCCGCCAAACACGATATATATTAAGCTTGATGATCCAAGTTCAGTTTTATAATTTTCCGCCTTTTTAAAACTTAAGTCTCCGCCAAAATGTTCCCGCTCTTTCTAGTTTAAGCTTGTTATAGCCCGCAAAATCTTCTAAACCCGCTTTTGCTGCATAATTTATCCCCCAAAGGAAACCCTCTTTCTCGTCCTCCGGACGGGACTTATTTTTAGTTTTAGCTTGTTGGAAAGCCCATATATATATAATCGTGTTTGGCGGCCCACCCTATGGGAATATTCTATTATTTGCGTGTAGGTGGGCCGCCAAACACGATTATATATTAAGCTTGATGATGTTCGACCCTATATATATAATCGTGTTTCACGGCCCACCCTATGGGAAAATTCTATTATTTGCGTGTAGGTGGGCGCCAAACACTGATTATATATTAAGCTTGATGATGTTAGACCCTATATAATTTCACTTGCACAACTACGCAATCTCTCGTCTTTGTATTTTCCCGCGCACGACAGAAAAACATCCGTTTATACAGCTCGCAGATATTATTGATTAATTTTCAGTAAGCTAGGGAGTCAAATTTTGGCGGCAAAACAGTGGGCCGTCAAACACGATATTGCCTCTAGGTAACCTAGGCAAACCTTAGTTAACACATTTACTAGTCAGCGAATTCGCCGAGACCGGGGCCCCAACACAATGCATATTTACATAGAAATTTGAATTTTTTCGAGAATAGGTGGGTGAAGGAAACCTACATAAATATGTTTTCTATACTTCACTTGACCCAAATATATGATTTTTATGGTGATAATCAAGTCGCACATGGAATTTTAGAGGATTTTGATAGCAGTTCCATTAAAAAAAGCTGCTCGCCATGAGACTAAGATCTAGAAACACCCCGAAATGCTGTTTTAGGGAATTTTGGGGGTATACAAGCCCTTGAGTAAAGAAAGCCAAAACTGAAAACATTTTTGTCATAGCACTTACCGTATTAACAAAGTTACATCTTGTCGAAGATTGACTTTCATCAAAAAGATTCTGCTAGCAAAATTCCCCAAAACGGCATTTAGGGGTGTTTCTAGATCTTAGTCTCATGGCGATAGCAGCTTTTTTTAATGGAACTGCTATCAAAATCTCTCTAAAATTCCATGTGCGACTTGATTATCACAATAAAAAATCAAATATTTGGGTCAAGTGAAGTATAGAAAACATATATGTAGGTTTCCTTCACCGACCTGTTCTCGAAAAAAATTCAAATTTCTATGTAAATATGCATTGTGTTTGGGCCCCGGTCTCGGCGAATTTCGCTGACTAGTAAATGTGTTAACTAAGGTTTGCCTGGGATACCTACATTATAATTATTTTAGGTACCGTATGCATTGTATGCATACATGTATATGAAAGCATGAAAAGTAAATTCAAATTTGCCATCAAACTACATCATTTTATACATCAAATTAAAGCCCTTGAGTGAAGAAAGCCAAAGTTGAAAACCGTTTTGTCATAGCACTTTCCATAGCATTTACATCTTGTCAAGTCGACCAGCCAGGCCCAGGGGTGTGAAATTTCAGCTTTTAAAGCCATTATATTATAACATTTCTTTAAAAATAGATTAGTATTTATTTTCCATAAAATGTTAGCTTTTACTGTCAGATATGCCCCCTTTTAATTTTGAGCCGAACAAGTGAGGTAAAGCAAAGAAAATTGGAATTTACTACCCTGATAACACAATGCCGTCGGCCCGAGGTTGGCGACTGGTCGGCGAAGTCGGCAAGGCCAGGGGTCGGGGTCCTGCTGAAGTAGTCGGGCGGACATCGGCCCTACGTCACTAAGTGAACGTCGGCCTGCTGACTTTGGGGCGACGTCGGGTTGAGGTCGGCCCTACGTCACTAAGTGAATGTCGGCTCGCTGACTTTGGGGCGACGTCGGTGAAATTCCGGTGAATGAGTGCCGACCTATTAGTGATGTGGTCGACATGCCTTATGTCGACATAATGTCGACGTCGGCACGTATGCCGACATGTCGACATCAAAAAATCATGTCGACAAAAAAAAAAAAACAGTCAGGGACACATTGAATTACTGTCTGTTCAATTAGCTTAGATTCTTGAATTTTTAAGATATTTGAAAAAATATATAATTGTGGCCAAAGTCATCAAAGAAAAGTGCTAGCACAGCCTTAGACCTAACGTGGTTTATACTTTTCAAATTCCAAAGTTCAATTTAAAACCCCATTTCTTTTCAATTTTGCCTCATTTTAGGCAGTTACTTGGGTCCACCATAAGGGTTCGCGACCTTTTTACAAATCGAGTGGGACGGTCCATTCTCAACTTAGGGCATAGACCCTATCCAATTTGGCAAAACAATCTGTCCACCAATCTGTCCTGCCATTCCAATTGTTATATCGTTCCGGTTATTGGATAGGTTCTATAGGTGATGATAGTCCACCGGTTTTTGTTACACGAAACTATATGGCGCGATTACGTTTTATGCATAACATTGTTCTGAGCATTATTTTTTCCTAAACAATGACATTAAAATTATGGATTTCGTTCTTATTTCAACGGGTTTACAATGTAACTTGAGTTTTGTTTAATACCATCATTCCTTCCCAAGAATATCAGCTTTCGCTTGACATTTTCAGATACAGTGACTTTACAAGAATTGTTTTCTGTAACCTGATTGTTTTAAATAATATTTTCTGGTACAAAAATTCTTTTGTTTCCAAATGTCCTTCTCATACAAACAAAACGAAATAACAAATTGAAAATAAATGTGTAATATTATAGTAGGCCTACACCTTCTCAGACCAATTCGTTAAATAAATAAATAATTAAATAATTAAATAAATAAATAAATAAATAAATAAATAAATAAATAAATAAATAAAGAAAGAAAGAAAGAAAGAAAGAAAGAAAGAAAGAAAGAAAGAAAGAAAGAAAGAAAGAAAGAAAGAAAGAAAGAAAGAAAGAAAGAAAGAAAGAAAGAAAGAAAGAAAGAAAGAAAGAAAGAAAGAAAGAAAGAAAGAAAGAAAGAAAGAAAGAAAGAAAGAAAGAAAGAAAGAAAGAAAGAAAGAAAGAAAGAAAGAAAGAAAGAAAGAAAGAAAGAAAGAAAGAAAGAAAGAAAGAAAGAAAGAAAGAAAGACACAAGGAATGTATTTATATATATAAGCTGGGCATATTTTAGAACAGCTAAGTTCATAAATGATAACGTAATGTTTCAACAGTAGGGTTTCAACACAAATTAGGCATACATATTTTGATGGACAATACTTCCTGATACGGATGGTCGAATAAATACTATCTCAGCGCATTATGACATTCGTCCCCATTGCTCTAAATGAATTGATTCAAAAAAGTTTATGGTACCCGACGTTCCACGGCTTGTTATAAAAATATCGCGGGAAAAGACCAAAATTGAAAAGAAATGGGGTTCTAAACTGAACTTTAGAATTTGAAAAGTATAAATCACGTTAGGTCTAAGGCTGTGCTAACACTTTTCTTTGATGACTTTGACCACAATTTTCTATTTTTTCAAATATCTTAAAAATTCAAGAATCTAAGCTAATTGAACAGACAGTAGTATGCATTGCTAGCTGTTCAATAGAAACAAAAGTAATTAAAATGTACAACTTTTTCCAACTTTGTAAAAAAAAAAATTGGCATTTTTTTTTTTTTTTGAGTAGCAGTATTTCTCTGGTTTCCAACCTTGAATAACAAGTCAGTTTGGGCCTATAACTTGATTTTCTGGCCAAAAATATTGTTTGAAAATTTATTTTTTTTTATGTCGACACACTGTCGACGTCGGTATACGAATTATATCGACATGTCGACAATAAAAAACGGTGCCGACCACATCACTACGACCTATAACGTTTCCATGACAGAAGCGGGGTCCTGCTGAAGTAGTCGGGCGGACATCGGCCCTACGTCACTAAGTGAACGTCGGCCTGCTGCTTTGGGGCGAGGTCCGTCACTAAGTGGTTGACTTTGGGGCGACGTCGGGTTGAGGTTGGTGAAATTCATCAAATCTTTGATGTTGGGCCAATGTTATTAATCCATCCATTGACCAAATTTTTTAATTTTACATGTATATTACTTTATAAAGAAAACATATCAACAAATTTAGTAAATGTTATCAATATTTACAGTAAATTTGATCAAAATATTGCTTATATATTAACTTAAAACACTTCATCAAATATAGAAACCTCGGTAGCTCAATCGGTAGAGCACCAGATTTATAAACCGAAGGTCCCTGGTTCGAATCCCGGTAGGTCCATTAAGGTAAGTGACTTGTGTAAATTAAGCTAGGAAATTTGTGTTCGTTGTAAAATAGAGAGTAGGTAAGTGTAAGACTCGGTGTAAGCAGAGTATACGCTACTAAATAATATTTTTGGTTTTTTTTTTCATGATTTTTCGTCTCATTGGGCTAACTTGCCAATCGTTGGATCGACGTTGGATAATGGTTGGTCCAACGTAGTTCAAGGTCGGACGACGTTGTTGAAGTCGGGTTAGGGTCGGCACCGGCTTTTAAGCAGTCGGCATTACGTCGGCCGGTGGTCGAACCGAAGTCGGGCCGACCTCGTCGGCAGGACATATACCCAATGAGCAGCCGACATCTGAGCCGACGTTCAGCCACCGTCCATGGCGACCAATACCCGACGTCGGGCCAACCTCTTTGTGTTATCAGGGTACTAGCGCCAACAGTGCATGTTACTCCTAGACTACTAATACAGTACGATCCTCTGGCGCTGGCTGGCGTGCGTGTATGTCCCGCATCACGCCGTGTACGTAGTACTGTGTTATGAACAACACATACGCGTTCGACTAATATTTCTGTCGTAATAATAAAACGACGGTTCCGGCGGTTTATTCAAAATCACAGATTAAATTGACAGCACCTGTAGTCTTGATTTTCGCAGAGAATCTTTGTTTACTAAAGTACATTACATTACAATCGTGTAAAAACCTGAATTAAAAAAAATTTTTGAGGGCGTTCTTCTCAGCAAATGTTATAATATGGCTTTAAGCTGATTTCAGCTTTTTTTTATTGCTAACATTTACGTGTTTGCTTTTATTTTCAGCCCATATTTGACGTTTTTATCCTGCTTTTACGCTGTTTTTCAGTTTTTTTTAGTAATTCTCAGCTTTTTTGGTCTGAGGCCTCTCGACTTTCATAAAAAATATTCCTTTCTATAGCCAAAATATTAAATTCTTGATCATGATAGCAAACTTTGGGTAAGCACAGTTATTTGCGTCGAGCGTACTACGCAAAGACCAGCGCTTACGGCGCAAACACAGCTTTTGAGAATTGACCAATCACACGGTCGTTGATAGGCAAGGTCAAGGTTCGGTCATGCAGGTCGCACAATCGTGTTATTCTATGAAAAGTAGGCCTACGCTGACGCAGAAGGTACATCCTCTCATGATCGAGAATTTGTTATTTTGGCTATAGGTATGACTGCTTTTACCGTAAAATTTTCGTCAATTCCCAATGTTTAGGTTCCACGATTGCCGATTACATAGACGAGAGCAACTGGTAAACAGCGAACCTGTGCAGTATCGCTCTGCTATTCAATTGCGTGGTGCATGGGTGACATGTATTTTCAATGTAAAATGCCTATATGGTGATCCACCCAAAATAAAATATCACCTTATAGATCCCTGTACTACGCACATGTATGCTAATTACACTGCCATTCAAAAGTATTGCTGAAATGCATGATCGGATGGTCCAACCATAGTAACTTGGGCACTAACGATGCGAATTAGCATAGTTTGGGAAAGATGGTCTGACTATTATAGTCTGACCATGGTCTCGTGCGGTCAAACACTACCCGTACCATGGTCCAACCATCTTTACTTGGTAAAAACATGCACATGTGACCAGCTTCTTAGTTTCAAACTACCGGTACTAATCCTTAAGTTAACACAAGAAATTAATATCTTGCTTGTTTTTCTTTGTTCACAGTTTTTCAGAAAGTTCATCAAACCAAGAAGCAGGCGATTCACCCGATAAGGCTGACCACCAACCTAGTGATGCAGCAGGTGTAACACCTGGCAGGAGATCCTTCAGACCACTCAGTCAGGACGACTTCTTTCACAGAGTGGAAACTTTCAAAATATCCTTTCAGTCATTCTTGAGGTGGTCATGTTTGATTCTTGAGTGTTGTGTATAAGGCTTTGTGTATTTGTTTGTCTGAGAATAAGTAGTGCTGTTTGCAGGCTTTGCCGTTTGAGGAGAGTTAGAGCGATTGCTCCCCATCAATAAAGCTGAGGAGAGCTTTTTATTGCTCGCCTACCTTTGGTGTAACAATAATAACCACATATACAGTACAGTAAAAATGCTCTCCTAGTGCTCTCCTGTAACACTCAAGGAGAGCGATTAAAAGCTCCCCTGCAAATTTCAAACGGCAAAGCCTGTGTTTATTCCCCATGAGCTCATTTCTATATTTTATTGGTATTTTCAACACATGGCCGTAGTAGTAATTTGTTCTGTTTTGCTGTAAAACTGAATACAAAATATGTCTGGGAGATGTCAAATCTTGATGCTCGCCTCCCATTTCCATACCCTACTGTCACCTTCAGTTTCTAAGACCCTAATTTTATCCAAATAATTAGTTGGACCCAGAATAAGCTTCCATGTTTTTTTAGCACCCTTTGGAAAAAAAACACCTTTCAGTCCCATCAAAATGAAATTTTGTACCCCTTGCAGCCTGGCGACTAAATTTTGTTTTGGCTTATATAAGGCATAAATTATACGGCTTTTGTTACCGTACTGCACGTGTCAATAAAGTCCCAACTCACGCTCGTGTAAATTTACGTAAGCGTGCGCCAGTGACGTATTACGCAACGCACAACTAGCGTAAGTATTGCGCCCAACTGCATGCATGCCATTCTATATCAATACACAGTGTTATGAGTCTTATTTTTTCCGCTTATATAAACCGACAGGAAAATATGACACAACATCCAATGGGGGAATAACACAAAACATATAAGCAAAGTTAGCTTTGTTTATATGTTTTGTGTTACTCCCTCCATTGGATGTTGTGTCATATTTTCCTTGTTTTTAATTTTATCCATTGCTAGTGTGACACTGACTGTTGTATCCTTTTGGATCCATTCTTTGGTTCCCTGCTGGTCAGTTGGAACAGATTTTATATTCAAACTTTAATAGTGAGCAGAGATTCAAAATCTGCCACGATTCATGATCACTGGACGCAAGTGCAATCATCCAGACTGTATAATGCACCTGTTCTGTGTACAAAGTGGTAATTTGACATAAATGTTTGAAGAATGGCAGCAAGCTTTTCCTTGACAACATTTTCTCTCACATCTTCACTTGGTTTGCCAAGCCATCACGTCTCTCTCCTCTAGTTTGTGCTCGTTATGGTTGGGAAAACATCGAATCAGATTCTCTGAAATGTGTCAGCTGTAAAGAGATACTCTATGCAGGGTTACCAGCACAGTGGCAAACCAAGAAATGTAAGCATATTTATATACCACAACATTTTACTAGTATATAGGCTATATTGTATATTTTATATATTTGTTGTACTTGTTTGTTCAATGTAACATTATTGTAACGCGGCTGGGCCGCGGTGGTGAATACTGAGAATCCGGAACCTGGAACGACTGGACAAAAAGACAAACTGTACGAAATGCCATCTAAAATGGTGAACTACTCTTATTGCTAATTTCACTGGTTCTTAAAAATATTACTCATGGCGGGAGCTTTCGACTGATGCCAGCTTGTCTATCAGTTTGGCAATTGAGCAATTTAGGCCAATCAGAAGTCAAATTTCTTTGTGATATAAAAATCAATAAATAAATTCAGAAAATAATAGGCTTCAGCCTATTTAATTAATTTTGTCACTGGCAGATTTTCCACGTACTTTCCTTGATTCTGCTTAAGATAGAACTGCACAATTGATAGAATAAACTGGAAGTTCCTTTTTAATTCATAAAACGACGAGTGTGCCTTTAATCCATAACACCTAAATTCGAGCCACCATCTGCATGGCATGCATGCACATCATAATGCAAGGCTAAGCTTAGCCTTTCTTGAAGACTAGGAACTTCCCCTTTTATATTCTATCGTAATTAAAGATGATTAAAATGAAGCTTTATCAGTCACGTTGAACCATGATATCCAAGAGAAGTAGAAGGCCCAAGAGCCTAGGTAAGCTTAAACTTTCCAGGCCACCTACAGGCGCTAAAAGTCGCAAGGCAGCAGCCTAGGCCACCTAAGCTTACCGATTTATGACGATTTGTGACTGTAAAGATGCGGAAAATGGTGCAGTTCTATAGGCCTACCTTCGAGGGAGACAATTAAGCATTCATGGGAACCAAAAAATTATTAAACTACTGAAGCCGAGAAAGCTAGGCTAGCCTTGAAAAAGGCTCGATGATGACAACCCACTTTACACTGCTGACAATGACATGGCTGCATGTCGTCTGCTACATTTTGACCATCATTTTTTGCTGAAAGTTCCCATAAATTGCGTTAAATGTCTTCCACATCGAAGCTGAAATTTAGTGAACCAATGTCAAGGAAAGCGAGGCTACGGCAGTGAGTGGCAATCACTTCCAATGCCCGATGAGTCTCATTTCAAATCTGCTGTGACAGAGCTGACCAGGGGCGTGACTGCCCCTGGCAGCGTCAAACCAAAAAGTGAGCAATTTTGGCGAGCAGCCGCTTTTATAGTGAGCAATTTATCGCGAAAACACGCACAAAACGAGCGTTGAGTGAGCAGAAAAATCACTTTCCTTGCTTTCGCGAGCAATTTATAAATCTTTTCTCGTGAGCAAGAAACAGCACATTCTGCTCACGAGAACTCGCTCACCGAAAAGGATTCTGAGTGACTGAAAAACATGAAAAAACAAACGCGGCGCAAACCCAGACAAGCGAGAATCCGACCATAGACATCCCCAGGCGGGTCGATCTCCAGAATAAAAAGCGAGTTGCCAGGGTCAAATTTGACAGAATCTTTACTAGATTCAGAGAATTACACCCAAAATCGACAAAGTACTGGCAACTAGTAAACAAATCAAAACTTTCCCAGATCGAAAATATGCACGAAACAAATCATTTTAAATCAATTAATTTGAGCTGAAATTCAATTCAGATTTCAATAAAAGTAATTTTGATAGTATTTCCACCTGTGCTTTACAATAAACTTTTATTAATTTGCACAATAAAAGAATTTGGGTCATGAAAATCTGGCGACCAAAATCAGTGACTGGTGAGTAATACAATACTCTTCATTCAGTAAGCTTATAAAAATGCATGACCAGAACATCGAAATCGAGGACGAATCAAAATTGATCAAATTTGGTTATAAAAATCATGACAACTAGTCCAAGAGAGATAGGTACGTGTAACAATACAAAAATAAGACCATAAGCCTCACACAAGCTCAAATAACCAATTTTTAGAGAATGAGCGAAAATCCATTTTCGTTACACTACCCCCACCTCTGAAAAGAATTTCGTCCTCGAAATTTAATTTAATTTCTGAATTAAGTGAACAATCTAAATTGTGAACTATTATTAAAATTCAAAACATTCAAAAGAGAATCAAAGTTTGCCAAAAATTTGAATAAAAGCCAAAATTTCATTAAAAAAAATGCACAGGATTTAAACTGGTTAGATCAACCAATGCCATACCTAGTCATTTTAGTGCACTCATCATTGCCAAAAATTATTAGTCTTGTGACACGTGAACATATCCACCAGGTCTCCAGCACCTTGCTTTAAGAAGCATTTTAAAGAAAACTTAGCACCATGCATGCCAGGAAGACCTTGCAAGACGATTTCTGTCAACATTGAGCACACAATACATTATAAAATCTTACTCTACTATTTGGTTTAATTTTGTTTTGAATTTTCAAGATAATTTTATTATTATTATTTTTATCATTTAAATTTTGCAAATTTATTTCAAATTTAACTGAAGTTGAGTTTAAAAAGTTATTCCAGAAATATAATCAAAAGTTTTCAAAACATATCAAATTCAAAACTATTTTCAGAAATCTATTTCAAAATTATCAAAATGTAAACAAAGGTTATTTTTATTTTCCAAAATTTCAAGTTACAAAATTTCAATCAATTTTCAAATTTCCAATTATCCAAAATAAAATAAAATCTTGGCATGTTTCCATTCATTACACAATTTTGATATTAGAAATAATAGTATTTCACTTTCTGAGCTTTTCCAAAATAACCAAAATTCATATAAATTTCATTTTCCAAAAATCCAATTTTCAAAATTCAAAGATAAATTATTTATCAATTACAATTTGTGTTCAAAATTATTTGCTAGATTTTTGATGTGTGAATTTACAAATTTTACATGCTAAATTAACTGAATCTTCGTATAGTCTTCTTCTGCAGGTTATCAGTCTCACAGATGTTCATCAGCTTGGTACACCATCACACAGGTAGCCTGTCATCTGACATCATGCTGAATCAGGTACCAGATCAAAGTGGGAGTCACCCTGTCAAGACTCAAGTTGGGAAATGTTGCTTTGAAAAGATTTAACACTGGTATTGTTGGAAGAACCATCAAAGTTTCACCATACACACTCGGTAGCGCAGTCATCCCATCACACCATGTAGCTAGCACAGGGCTCTCATCAGAACAGGTTCAGACCATCACTCACATGACATCCCACATAGAGCCCAAGGTAGAGAATAAATAATACCAGTGTCAAACTTCTCATTGCAACATGTCCCAGGTGCGTGCCATCTCCAGGTTGAATACAAGAACCATCGAAGACTGAAGAACCACCGTCACCACATGCTGACTGATGAACCATTACTGAAAAGATACAACTAGTAAAGATGGTTGTTTACACAAGCGAAGCAATGGTACATTCTGTAATTCACATCAACACAGTCAAGTTGATAGCATCATACATGTATTGTTGTACATGTACAATGTGTAGTACCAAATCATCAGAATGATTAAAGTTGGTTGAACAATTAAATACCATAAAACATGACATTTTGCAGTTATTTTGTAAAATTGACGGTACATGTAAGACTTCTCTTCTCTATCAAATAAAGTTGATCATCAAGGTTGGCAAGGTTGAGTGTAGCCAAACCATCTCTCCCTGAAAGGTAGGTAGGAAATATTGAAAATGAATTTTACAGTGTGATCAGTACTGCAAGCATCAATGTCAACATCCCAGAATACATGGTATGACCCCTGATGAAGTGGTACCAGCAACACCAGTAGGTCATACAGGTGAAAGGTGGTTATTATTCATCACCCCAGGTGAGATCTATTTGAAGAAATTAATAAAGATGCCAATTTTCAAAATTGGTGTAAACAGTTGTTGGTTGGTAGCCACTCAATTCTTAACTTCCAGTCAGCAGCACTGTACAATTATTAGTACAGCACAGCTGATACAGCCACATCTTACCTCTCTCGGTTTATGTAAATAAAGTAGAATGATAAGAGTCTCACACACTCTCACTATCTCCCTGCAATCATCCTAAGGTTCCACCCATTTTGTAGTAGTCGTCTCAAGGCGTAGTACCAGATCAAAACAATGGCGCTTACTCAACCATTGCGATCAAAAACCTCCACTGGCTGCTGAGCTTACCTTGCTCGTCCTGGCTACAGTGAGGTATCAAAATATCAACAAAACCTCCACTAGCTGCTGAGCTTACCCTGCTCGTCCTGGCTACAGTGAAGTAAAAGCGGACCGGTCCTTTCCAACAAATTCCCATGTAAAAATACATCTTCCAGGCATGGCGCTATATCTCCCTCTTCCTCACTCCTTTATCGAGCACCTTCTCTGGGAACGGCGGGTGGTTACTACGTGGCCTTGCGACTACTTCCAGTTCAATGGGCAGTGGCGTCTACTACTGTATGTATCCATTGCTGCAACCCCTGCTACAGCGTCTGCAGCCCCTGCTACTGCACCTGCAGCCCCTGCTACAGCGCCTTGAGCCCCTGCTGCTGTGCCTGTAGTCCCTGTTACAGCGCCTGGATCACCATCCACAGTATTTTCTATCTAATTTCGGAGTTGGGTTGTCTACCAACCTTAGGATTGCTATACCACCAGATAATGTAAGATGAGGCTGTGACTGTAGGCCATCTGGCAACACTAAAAGTATAAAAACTTTGATAAAAGTTAACATGAAGAACATTTATGCAGTTGTAAATACTTGCAATTACATCATTGCATATTAAAAGGTGATAGACTGGTCATTTGGTACTACTCAATTCTGAAGCTGCATTTGTAGGCCATATAATTACATCAAGGAAAACAGGCACTTACATGCTCAAAAGGCTTTGAAGCATTTCAGACTCAGTTCTGACATCACAAACATCACCATAGTTTTGGTAGCGTAGACATGGCATGGGTAGCGTAGAACCGTAGCGGCGAAGAAACAGTATACACACCACCATAGGCTAAATAGAGCTGCGAAGCCACAGGTAATAAGCTTACCATGGAATGTCGACATTCATGTCCAGTCTGTTCGGACGCTCTCAGTACTCGTAGGTCTATCATCGATGAAGAAGGTCAACTCTCCTAAGAAGCAAAGTTCATCCACACAAGCTGCCACCAAAAATTTTTGTAAGCGGCTGGGCATGCTGTGGTGAATACTGAGAATCCGGAACCTGGAGCGACTGGACAAAAAGACAAACTGTACGAAATGCCATCTAAAATGGTGAACTACTCTTATTGCTAATTTCACTGGTTCTTAAAAATATTACTCATGGCGGGAGCTTTCGACTGATGCCAGCTTGTCTATCAGTTTGGCAATTGAGCAATTTAGGCCAATCAGAAGTCAAATTTCTTTGTGATATAAAAATCAATAAATAAATTCAGAAAATAATAGGCTTCAGCCTATTTAATTAATTTTGTCACTGGCAGATTTTCCACGTACTTTCCTTGATTCTGCTTAAGATAGCACTGCACAATTGATAGAATAAACTGGAAGTTCCTTTTAATTCATAAAAGACGAGTGTGCCTTTAATCCATAACACCTAAATTCGAGCCACCATCTGCATGGCATGCATGCACATCATAATGCAAGGCTAAGCTTAGCCTTTCTTGAAGACTAGGAACTTCCCCTTTTATATTCTATCGTAATTAAAGATGATTAAAATGAAGCTTTATCAGTCACGTTGAACCATGATATCCAAGAGAAGTAGAAGGCCCAAGATAGTCAGGCTCACATCACACACTATAGGTGGCGCTATTCGTCCATAGGGAAGTGGAATGTGCCTGTACGGTCCAAAAATGGCTTTACTGTGGGGCTCAATGGAAAAAATTACTAAAAATTAATTTTGACAACCAAAACCTAAGTGATGTTGACTTATGTTGGTACTGGCATAATAATGGATTCATAAGCTATCACATAGTGCAATCTATGTTCCACCAAGTGGACGCTCGTTAAAGCGCAAAAGCAATTTGTGTGTAAATCAAGACCATCCAAAACAGCTTTAATTACAGTAAAGAATAGGAGGTCATCTGGGGTCACATACAGTAGTGTACATTGTACATGTGCCTGCTGTCACAATTTCACACACAAAATTTTGGACAATTTGGTGACACTATTTTTGTCTGTAACTTCAAAAGTATATGCACTAGAAACATGATTGGCCCCTTATTGTTTAGGTAATTTGATTCTCTTTCAAATGAAAGAACTTTCAACTAAAAATATTGAACTTCAAAATTTTATGAACATACCTACCCAAGAGCCTAGGTAAGCTTAAACTTTCCAGGCCACCTACAGGCGCTAAAAGTCGCAAGGCAGCAGCCTAGGCCACCTAAGCTTACCGATTTATGACGATTTGTGACTGTAAAGATGCGGAAAATGGTGCAGTTCTATAGGCCTACCTTCGAGGGAGACAATTAAGCATTCATGGGAACCAAAAATTATTAAACTACGAAGCCGAGAAAGCTAGGCTAGCCTTGAAAAAGGCTCGATGATGACAACCCACTTTACACTGCTGACAATGACATGGCTGCATGTCGTCTGCTACATTTTGACCATCATTTTTGGCTGAAAGTTCCCATAAATTGCGTTAAATGTCTTCCACATCGAAGCTGAAATTTAGTGAACCAATGTCAAGGAAAGCGAGGCTACGGCAGTGAGTGGCAATCACTTCCAATGCCCGATGAGTCTCATTTCAAATCTGCTGTGACAGAGCTGACCAGGGCGTGACTGCCCCTGGCAGCGTCAAACCAAAAAGTGAGCAATTTTGGCGAGCAGCCGCTTTTATAGTGAGCAATTTATCGCGAAAACACGCACAAAACGAGAGTTGAGTGAGCAGAAAAATCACTTTCCTTGCTCGCGAGCAATTTATCGTCTTTTCTCGTGAGCAAGAAACAGCACATTCTGCTCACGAGAACTCGCTCACCGAAAAGGTTTCTGATTGACTGAAAAACATGAAAAACAAACGCGGCGCAAACCCAGACAAGCGAGAATCCGACCATAGACATCCCCAGACGGGGTCGATCTCCAGAATAAAAAGCGAGTTGCCAGGGCCGCAAATTTGACAGAATCTTTACTAGATTCAGAGAATTACACCCAAAATCGACAAAGTACTGGCAACTAGTAAACAAATCAAAACTTTCCCAGATCGAAAATATGCACGAAACAAATCATTTTAAATCAATTAATTTGAGCTGAAATTCAATTCAGATTTCAATAAAAGTAATTTTGATAGTATTTCCACCTGTGCTTTACAATAAACTTTTATTAATTTGCACAATAAAAGAATTTGGGTCATGAAAATCTGGCGACCAAAATCAGTGACTGGTGAGTAATACAATACTCTTCATTCAGTAAGCTCATAAAAATGCATGACCAGAACATCGAAATCGAGGACGAATCAAAATTGATCAAATTTGGTTATAAAAATCATGACAACTAGTCCAAGAGAGATAGGTACGTGTAACAATACAAAAATAAGACCATAAGCCTCACACAAGCTCAAATAACCAATTTTTAGAGAATGAGCGAAAATCCATTTTCGTTACATTATATCTAAAATGCAAACTTTCAAGTTACATGTAGTGTAGCTCAGTCAACACCTATTGAATTGTACATGCCCTCTATCGGAACAAGAAGGCAAAGCTGAAGACCTTGCAGAGAACAATGACATTGTTAAGAGTTGTGTCCAGTTCTGGCTGAAACACAATATCTAGTGTGTGGTATAAGTTGACCAGCATACAGCAAATACAAAATGTTTTAACGTTGAAATGTCAAGTTAAAAAAGGTTTAAGACATAATCTATTTTCAGGTTCTCACACCAGGTGCCATGCATAGTGGGATGTTTAATTCTCACATGTAATTCATTCCCATTTCCATGAAACCAATGTTGATTTATTTTTTCACTCTGAAAGTTTAGACAGCTGCTATAATGTCAAGTATAAAAGTGATTCTTGCAAGTGTCTTATGAGAAACATCAAAACAATTCTTGCTGTGTGATGTAATCCAACTCCTGCTGTATGCCTAAAATGGCTGGATAATATGTAGCCATAGTGAAAATCCCAGCTTGGTAAAGAATATTATTTGCCAAGCTAAATAATGTGTATTTTCATTTCAATGTTATTTTATTCAGATGAGGAAGCATGTCAGACTTTACAGGATTCCTTGGTGTCTGCTCATTCCAAAATCTGTCCATGGCCTGCAAGTCCCTCATCAGGTCAGTATACCTTCAATGCTCATCAAAAATGTTGGGACATTTTTAATGGGGTAATAATGTAAATCAGCTTGTCTGAATTCAATATTGAATCCTACAGTGCACCTATTGGCATCCAACATTAATGGGTGGGGAAGAGGATGGATTTAGAGAATAAACGATAGGAATTTTTATTTTGCCTATCCTCTACCGTGTGATAGAGCGACAGGCAGGTCCAATATTTTGAGTAGTGGATGCCGGCGCAGCCGGTATCCACTACGATATTTAGTGCTTTTGCCCCTTGACCTTGTGAACACTCATTTTTCCAGTCAAATTAGATTTTTGTGCAAGTCAACTCTCCATTACCATAGGTCTATGTATTTGTTGAAGTAATCAAACAATCCTGAACTAGCTCAATTCCTTCCAAATTGGGTGGTTCTTACTACAGTCTGTTCATGTAACCACTCACATTTCATGATCATGTGCTCATATCTAAATAATGGTGAATAAATGTTTATATCACCAGTATTAAATTTTATTTACTCAATAACCTTAAAAAGGAGTTGGGCATTATTGTAGGATACTGAAGTAGGAGGTCTATAAAAATATTTAAAAAATGGCCTCACCAAAGTTAGCAATAATATGCTTTTAACTTCATCTTGTCATGAGTTTGTAAGAAGTATCTCTGACTTTATCAGGCTCATGTATTATTTTGGCTGTTTCCAGAGTCTTTTCTTGACATACCATTGGCTGATGGGAAGGAGGTGGCAGAGACCTACTGCAGCAGGGTAGCATCAATGAATGGATTGGAAACACGTCTACCAAAGCTAGACCTAAGCTCGGTGAAAGGGGTAAGAAGTTGGTTTTACATTTGTTGAATTGGGAGTGTAGTGGTCTAAGGAGTATGAAAGAGAAATGTGTGTTATGGGAGCAGTTTCTAGGTGCTATATCGCTCAGCTGGATTGTTCTATGATTCTACTCATGATCATAATTGTGCCCATCCACCACAAACTGGTCCTAAAGTCGGCATTTTCCATTTTGAGATACAATCAAAAACAGTATATGGATTTCTATGTAAAATATATTAAGAATTTGACCTTTGATGAACCATAACTTCAAAAATAAACAGAAAATGGTCTAGAGCTGACTTTACTACCATTTCGTGGTGGATGGTCATAATTTAATGATGCCTACTCCACCGATGCCATTGTGCTGTGCTCATAGATAAGGCCCTTCACACCTATTATCCCTCTTCCACCCACCAAAGTGTATTGAAATGATACTGGCTTATGCTGGGAAAGGGGGCAGGAAAGTAATTGACAGGAGTTTATACATAATACCATTTCAAAAGAATTTGAAACTCAATTTCATATCATGCTATAACACTATTTGTTACATTTCATCTTGATTTTTTTCAGGAGAACTGTGACCCAGATACATTATGGCAGTCATTACAAGGTTTAGTTAAAGATGGCAGTGATCCTGAGCAGGAGAAGGAACAAAGTGAAGAAGTCTGGAGGACATCTTGTCTGCTGGCATTATTGGGCTGGCAGAAAAGGTATTAAACTTATGTTTGGGAAGTAAAACCTGTTACCAAGGGACAAAGAGCCATAGGCGATATAATAAAACAGGACTAACCAACCCAGATTTTGCAGGGTCTTTTACGTGTATGGAATTGGAAATAGTTGTTTTTTAGCTGAAGCGGATTGATAATTTCAAAAATTCCAAAATTTTCTTTTCAAGTTTTCTACGATTTTTTATGACAATTTAGCCTTTTTTAGACCGACCCTACTTGGTAAGTTTGTTGCAAAATGTTAATGTTACACTGGTCCTCATTATGTGACACTTTGTAAGACTTTAGACTTGCAAATCAACAACAGGTTCTACCTAATATGGTACACCAATACGCTTTTAAAACAGCATCAATTCAGTGAGATTGAGAATCAAAGAGATAGATTTTCAGAAATCTAGTTTAATTTTGGGCAGAAACTTTCCACCACTTCCTACCAAATTATCAGCCTCTGTCTCTAAGATGTATTTTGACTGGTAACAAAGAGGGCTGTCATGTATTAAGCCAATCAGAGATATGGTAAGAATAGTCAATAAGGTGAAGGATTAAATTGTTGAGAGATCAAAAAGCTCTATTCTGATTGGTTTTAAATAGATGATTACATCATGTAATTAACCAATCAGGGGCACTGTAAGAAATCAGGAGTGCACACAGGGTTAAAGCCATAATGTACGATCTTATAATATGAAATTGGTTAATTTTTTTCAAACCTGATTTTTTGCATATTTGTAATGTTTACACATGTCCCAACTTGCACCTAAATGGAATCGCCAAATTTGTTGTCTTTGTAGGTCAACAGAGCAAAGTTGGACATATCATAATTTAAAAATTATGATAATATGTCCTCCCATAGAACTGCGTGTTAAATGGCCAAAATAACCAGTGGGTTTCTTTCACTTTACCTTGTTATATCAACCTGAAATAGACAGCCCTTCCCGTCAGTTATTACAAATATTATTTCAGTATTTTGAATAAAGAAATTTTGAATGGAAATTGTACATGAAGGCTTTAATAATATGTAACAAATTTGAACCCTTGAACAACATTTGTATTGAAAAGATCACTGAAATTATAATATTTTCATTTCTTTGTATGATGATGTAGTCCTTCCACGAATGGAACAGCATGCCCTATGTTGGTATGTCATTTCTGTAGAAGACATGCAGGAACATGGAATTTCCAGACGTTAGGGGAATCTCCACCAGATAGTACCACTGAGGATGATGATGATCAACAAGTACCTGAAGAACCACAGGCAAAACGCATCAAGGTAAAATATGTTTGCTTTGATTTTTTATAGTGACATAATTTTTTGGAACAATGCCAGCTGGCTAGTTCAGTGTTTTATGTGTATATTGGTGTAAAGGAAGCTTTTTTTGTTGGTGCTGTATTGTATGCTTAGCTAGAAATTTTACCAAGTGCCTGTCATTTGAATGAAATTTACTTTCCTACTTATGGCGCGTATATTTCTCGAACCATAACAGCATGCCATACATCTTGTTCTGCATGGCTGTTCCCAAATTCTGTACATTCAAACATGTGTCCTGTTTCACAGAATGCCTAGCAAAGTGTGTCCTCCTTTCTCTAATCTTCTGTGAAAGCATAGGGAGATCATAATACAGTGCTTTGTTTGTGATATGCTACTTCCAGTTGATACAATACAATTCAATACAACCAGGGCTGTCAACTTTTTGGAATTGCTTGGCGTGAGACAGAGCCGTACTGGGATTTGTCTTTTGACCCATGATTATTTGAGCCATGGCGTTCGAGAATCTGAAGGGGGATGTTGGTAGGGACAACAAATTATTTTGATGATGCGTGAGATTTTACTCATTTTTCAGCGTTTTGCGTGAGATTTACTACCTAGGAGTGAGATTATACTACCTTGGCGTGAGAAAGTGACCAAATGCTGAAGAGTTGGCAGCCCTGTACAACCAAGCATTTATACGTATAATGCGCTTCAGGGTCCGCACTCTTTAAAAATAGAGATATATAACATGGACAAACAGTTGCATGATCGACTGGACTTATATAAATAAACATAATTTTTCACCAGGTTCACCGCCACAAATAATAAAGGAGACAAGCAGAAAAAGTGATCCCGCCCTGGAATCGATCCCAAAACCTCAGCAGACCTTTGCCATAACCACTTGGTTCAAATACAACCAAGCATTAATGTGCTGCAAGTGATTAAGGTACAATTTGGTGAAAAATTATGTTTATTTAAAGATCAGGGATGTAGATCTTCAGGAAATTTCCTGATTTCAGGAAATTTTGCTTGGATCTTCCCTGTACAAAGTATAGGGAAATATACATTTTCAAGAAATATTAAAGCAGTTTCAGGAAATAATGTCATTGCTTGTTTTCATCCCTGAAAGATACATAATTGATGTTAGATACACTGCTCCAAGTATTGCTGTTGTCGTCTACCATCCATCATACCATGGCTGTGATGCAATTTAATTATATTCTATGCCTGACATACATGTTTTAACATTTTCAATTTTGCAGAAAGACACCTCTAAGTCTCCTTTCAATCCAGTCACAGAACACAGAAGTTGGTGTTCATGGATACAACCATCTGTCACTCATCCAACTAAGGTATGGCCACATAAAATTCTCATCCCGCCCACATAATTTGTTTGTCCATATTTTGTTTCTTTTCCATTTTCAAGTATAGCTTTTACAATATTATACAAGAATTTGGCTCCAGAAACATTGTGTGGATTTGACTCCAGATACTCTTTGCATCTGATCTCTTCATTTATTGCTAATACTGTTTTTAACGGCTCTTTCATAAATGAACTTTCAAAAACAGGTGTGACTGGGACTTATAAACTTGAGTGTTATAACTGATGTAAAATTATAATATGAAAATTCATAATTTGACTTGGAATGTAATGCTAATAACCTAATTGAACAATACAGGCGTGAGAATTTTAAGTTTTTAAGCTGAATTCATTTTTTTGTAGTTAAAATTTCCGTAACTTTATTTAATTTCAGCCTGTTTTTGGTACTTTTTGCCCAATTTCACACACATTTTCATTTTTTTCAGTATTTTCTTTAGGAAAGTGCAGTCTCATGCCTGACAATATTTTATTGATACAATGTAGTTACTTGTAACTCTATTTTGTTTGCTTACAAAGGAACCAATTAGTGATGAGGATGCACCGGCCACGCCCACAAAAGGCAAATCACATGAGCTAGGATGGGAGCAGTTATTGATTGTATTACTCAGGAAGGCAGATCCTGACAGACACCCCGGTGACCACAGTTTGATGGATAAATCAACAGTATGTGTACCATCCTTGTTGTTTCTTATGGTGCTTGTCAAACCCTCGTGACTTGACCAAAAGCTGAATGCTATGCTATATGTAATGCGATCAAGCAAAATCAGTTGGAACTCGGAAATATTAAATTTTCAATTTCTTATTGGATAGTAAAAAGCATTTACAAAGCTGCAATGTGCAGAAAACCCCATTAAAATTGAACAACCAGTTCCAACGACATGAGTAATTAAAGAGTTTCCAAAACAATAGGAAAGAAAGGGAAATATTTCCTTTGTTTGGCTATATCTCAAAATCAATATTTCCAAGTTCCAACTGATTTTGCTTGATCGCATCACATATACACAATTAAAACTTAGGAAATACTGTAAAAAGGGAAGGGATGTGATTAGTGAAAGAGAGGATGGGAGGGGAGGAGGGGAAACAGAGTGGGAAGGAGGAGGGAAATAGGGTGGGAGGGGAGGATGGTGGGATAGAGGATGGAAGAAGGGAGAGAGAGGGGAGGGAGGATGAGTGGAAGGAGAATGTGAGGTGAAAGAAAGGGTAGGAGGGAGGGAGAGAGGGTACAAGAGAGAGGGAGAGAGAAGTTGGGAACCAAGACAGATAGAGATAGGAGGTAGAAAGTGTCATTTTCTCCATGTATTCTTTGTAAATGTTGTTGTAACTCGACCTTGAGCGACAATTTCTTTATTTCAGTTGCAATAAACTGAAATGACTAATACACACTTACTACATTCATAATTTACAAATAGTGTGGAAATTATAGTAATAATCATATTGGTTTATTTGTTTTCTTTCAGACACCACCAAGCCAAGCATGGAAGACAGTAAGAAAGATCTTGAGCTTCTGGCAGAGTAAAGATGTTGAGAAAGCTGAGGAAGCTACAGAAGAAGAAGAAGAAAGTGGCACTTCTGTATGATTATCTTATGATTAAACAGACAGGAAAGCTTAGGTGATCTGAACAATTGTGACTCTGTAGGCAAGGAACATTTTAGCCTTTACCCATTGGACCATTTGTGATCCAAATGAGGTATTTGTAGTGTACAAAGTCCTGAATGAAAATATAGAAGGACAGAAAAATCTGGTGAAATATAGAAGTTGTCATGCATCACGATATCAATCATCTTTATGTTATTTAATGGTAGAACAGTCTATGCCCCTGTTGCAACTGCACAACATTACATCCATGCCTTTTTGTGAAATGGTAAATGCATTGTGATGGAACTGTTCCACTCAATTCAACATCAAGAGGATGAAAGGATGATAACCACTTTTAAATAAAAGTATCATGGCTTGAGCTTATAATGTGACATGATCTGGTCCATGAGGGCCAAAGGCAGCAAATTTGAAATTGGGATAAAGGCAAATATATGGAGTAAAAAACCAATAACATACATAAGAAAATAGACATCATAAAACTTCATAACTTTAGAACTAAGTATGCTAGCCCTTAGGAGTTTTCAGTATATGATAGCCTAATGTTTGTATCAGGTAATAATTACAGTAACTAAATTTTCAACAATGCCTGCTTTGGCCCCCATGGAGCAGATTGTGTCACATATTAAAGACAGTGATGTGTGCAAATACATTGTAAGTGTGTAGACAACCCCTGTTCACCCACCTAGCCATATGCAAATCATACATATTTTGTTAAAGTATGTAGAAATCGGGACAAAACGATAATATTAAACATAATCATGAACCTAAGGTATCATACTAGCTGCCAGGGCTGCCACGGCCACCCCTAATATGTGAGCATTTTGTTATGTATTTAGAGAATAAAAGCATTGTGTTGCGACCCAGCCGTGTATCTATCTCCTGATAGAACACAGGAGATACCATTATGTTAAATGTAAAAATGATGGCATCTCGTGTTCTATCAGGGGCTAGATACATGGCTTGGTCTCAAAACAATACTTTCATTGTCATTCTTAAACAGATCAACTGTAAAATCATGTTTGGATGTAATTTACGTCAACTTTTTGTGGCAATTTTTATAGTTCAATACAAGTCACTAACGTACATGGAATTGAGTCCTTCATGTGTGAACGCAAAATACCATGTAGCACCTTTACCATGTTACAGTTATGCGCAACGTTAATGATACATACAATTCAATACGCACCCAGCTGTACTCTATTGCCTCGTAGAACACGGTCAAGAACCAATGAAATGAAAGGAAATCATTTGTGTATATTTTAGGCTTTAAAAGATGTAAAGAAAACACTATCTATGACATAAGGTTGTTATAGATTACTGCAAATGTACTATTATTAGAGTGTGTTACGGGGGTACTACACCCCTGCCCAATTTTGTGCCTATTTTTGTATTCTTCTCAAAAATTATAGTGCATTGGTGACAAGTAAGATATGGATATTATAGGGGCAAGGACTACAACTACTGCACTGGATATTTTATTTCAGCACAGACAACAGTTGTGGAGTTACAGTCAAAAATGAGGGAAAACCAATATTTGATCAATAAATCAATAACTACTTGCCTTGAGTTGCTGAATTTTCAGTGCAGTAGTTGTAGTCCTTCCCCCTATAATATACATATCTTACTTACCACCAATGCGCTATAATATTTGAGAAAAATGCAAAAATAGGCACAAAATTGGCCAGGGGTGTAGTACCCCCTTAAGTGCTGAAGTACATGTAAATCATATTAAGGGGGTGTTATCATTATAATGCTGTTTTGAATAGCAACTTTTTGTGTCTTACAAACCAATGTTGCAATTTATTGTCCCATACAAACAAATGGTGCAATGTATGACATAGCAACATATAATACAGAACAAATCAAAATGCCATAGGCGAGATCGGGGGGGCATCAAAATGGCATTTGTACCATAAACTTTTTATGTTGTCAAAAGGTGCTGGATTCACTATACTTCAAGGAATTTTTTCCAACCCCATCCCCCCAATGTCAAAAAGAAATCTACGCCACTGCAAAATGCCAATGCAACTCTATGTCCATATTGTTTTTCTGTAGTTTGATTTTCATTATCTATCATGCTTCATGTGCATGGAAAGGGGACATTTCGACTGCTGCAGGTGAAGGGAAGTCCAGGGGTGGTTTATTAGAGAAATGGTGTGGGTAGGGGCAGCAGCTAATTAGCTCGAACAAGGTAATGAGAAGTTGTCAGAAAATAAACGAACAATTTATTTAAGAGAAGAAATGCTTTGCTTGTGTGTTACTTGTTTGTTTGTTTTCAAACTTTCCTATCAACCATATTTCTCAACCTAACAAAGCTTATGCAAGGTTGTTAAAACATTTAACCCAGGCATGAGAAAATTTAGGAATTCCTGCTTTTTTGTTGTCCATATTTCCGCACTTTTGTTTATTTTTAGCCCGTTTTGGAGAATTTTCAAGTGACTAGTACTGTTTGGTCATGCATTGTATTAAACGGGAAGTTCACATTTACGAGAAAGGCGCTATAGACCAATCCAACGAGCCAAGTCATGGTCAGGATTTGGTCGGCTATTATCGGTTCATGCGCTTCCAAATGGTATCATACTTACTTTCTTTGTATTTTATTAAAAAAAACTATCTTGAGTAGATGGCAGAATAAACAAACAAACAAAAAACATCAAATACAAACTTTCCTAACAGATGTTTTCTAAATTTGTGAAATATTTTCTGTTGTTTTATTAGGCCCGCAATGCTATCTTCAGAAGATAGCTGTTTGCGCGCGCGTTCCGAGAAAATGATGCATGCCGTAAATGATGCAGGCTGTAAGTGGGCTCGCGCGTTTTCATTGAAGATGATGCATGTCGAAACGGGTGATTTGTAAATCGCACCGTAAATGGTATCTTGAGTAGATAAAAAACAAACAAACAAACGTGAAATATAAAAAAAAAATACCAAGTGATTCTGACTAGTCTCATGCTAAGTCTATATCATCAGTAGATAGGTCTAACAAAATATATTCAACCTTTCTCAATTTCTTTGTATTTTACAAATAAATACTATCTTGAGCAGATAACGGAAAAACTAACAAGCAAATAAATAAACAAACAAAAAATATCAAAATAAACTTTCCTAACAGACGTTTTCTAAATTTGTGAAATATATTCTGTGTTTTATTAAGACCGTAAAGCCGTTTGCGAGTTCCGAAAAAATGATGCAGGCCGTAAGTAGGCTTCAGTGAACGCGTTTTTTTTTACAGCAGATGATGCGTGATGTCGCAAAGGGCCTATAATGATTTGCAAATCACACCGTAATCAATCTATGATTTAAAAAAAAATTAGTTCATACGGTTCCAAATGGTATCAGTTGATAACAAAATATTGTCAACCTTTTCTTACTTGCTTTCTTTGTATTTTATAAAGAAATACTATCTTGAGTAGATAGCCGAAAAAGCAAACAAACAAACAAACAAAAAAACATCAAAAACAAACTTTTCCTCACAGATTTTTCTAAATTTGTGAAATATTTTCTGTTGTTTTATTAAGCCCGCAATGCTATCTTCAGAAGATAACTGTTTGCCCACGCGTTCCGAGAAAATGATGCAGATCGTAAATGACGCAGGCTGTAAGTGGGCTCTCGCGTGTTCACAGAAGATGATGCATGTCGCAACGGGTGATTTGTAAATCGCACCGTAAATGGTATCTTGAGTAGATAAAAAACAAACAAACAAACAAACGTGAAATATAAAAAACAAACTACCAAGTGATCTTTCTGACTAGTCTCATTCTAAGTCTATGATTTCCTTCTTTTTTGTATTATTTCATTAGGTTTAAAAATGCTATCATCAGTAGATAGGCCTAACAAAATATATTTAACCTTTCTCAATTTCTTTGTATTTTACAAATAAATACTATCTTGTGTAGATAGCGGAAACACTAACAAGCAATTAAACAAACAAAAAACATTAAAACAAAACTTTCCTAACAGACGTTTTCCTAAATTTGTGAAATATTTTCTGTGTTGTTTTATTAAGACCGTACAGCCGTTTGCGAGTTCCGAGAAAATGATGCAGGCCGTAAGTAGGCTTCAGTGAACGCGTTTTTTTAATTACAGTAGATGATGCGTGATGTCGCAAAGGGCCTATAATGATTTGCAAATCACACCGTAAATTATACTATGAGTAGATAACAAACAAACAAACAAGCAAACAAATAACAAACATTTAGTACGAAATAAATACACCAAATAAAATTTCTGACTTGTCTCATGCTAAATCTATGATCTTTTTAAAAATTAGTTCATACGGTTCCAAATGGTATCATCAGTAGATAACAAAATATTGTCAACCTTTCGTACTTACTTTCTTTGTATTTTATTTTTAAAAAATACTATCTTGAGTAGATAGCGGAAAAAACAAACAAACAAACAAAAAAACATCAAAAAACAAACTTTCCTCACAGATGTTTTCTAAATTTTTGAAATTTTTTCTGTTGTTTTATTAGGCCCGCAATGCTATCTTCAGAAAATAGCTGTTTGCGCGCGCGTTCCGAGAGAATGATGCAGATCGTAAATGATGCAGGCTGTAAGTGGGCTCACGCGTGTTCACAGAAGATGATGCATGTCGCAACGGGTGATTTGTAAATCGCACCGTAAATGGTATCTTGAGTAGATAAAAAACAAACAAACAAACGTGAAATATAAAAAAAAAAAAACCAAGTGATTCTGACTAGTCTCATGCTAAGTCTATGATTTCCTTCTTTTTTGTATTATTTCATTAGGTTTAAAAATGCTATTATCAGTAGATAGGTCTAACAAAATATATTCAACCTTTCTCAATTTCTTTGTAGTTTACAAATAAACTTTCCTAACAGACGTTTTCTAAATTTGTAAGATATTTTCTGTGTCGTTTTATTAAGACCGTAAAGCCGTTTGCGAGTTCCGAGAAAATGATGCAGGCCGTAAGTAGACTTCAGTGAACGCGGTTTTTTTTTACGGTAGATGATGCGTGATGTCGCAAAGGGCCTATAATGATTTGCAAATCACACCGTAAATTCTACCTTGAGTAGATAACAAACAAACAAGCAAACAAACAACAAACATATAGTACGAAATAAATATACCAAATGAAATTTCTGACTTGTCTCATGCTAAATCTATGATTTTTTTAAAATTAGTTCATACGGTTCCAAATGGTATTATCAGTAGATAACAAAATATTGTCAACCTTTTTTACTTACTTTCTTTGTATTTTATAAAGAAATACTTTCTTGAGTAGATAGCCGAAAAAACAAACAAACAAACAAATGAACAAAAAATATCAAAAACAAAATTCCCTCACAGACGTTTTCTAAATTTGTGAATTATTTTCTGTTGTTTTATTAGGCCCGCAATGCTATCTTCAGAAGATAGCTGTTTGCGCGTGCGTTCCGAGAAAATGATGCAGATCGTAAATTATGCTGGTTGTAAGTGGGCTCGCGCGTGTTCACAGAAGATGATGCATGTCGCAACGGGTGATTTGTAAATCGCACCGTAAATGGTATCTTGAGTAGATAAAAAGCGAACAAACATGAAATATAAAAAATATACCAAATGATCTTTCTGACTATCATCAGTAGATAGGCCTAACAAAATATATTCAACCTTTCTCAATTTCTTTGTATTTTACAAATAAATACTATCTTGAGCAGATAGCGGAAAAACTAACAAGCAAACAAATAAACAAACAAACAAAAATAAACTTTCCTAACAGCCGTTTTCTAAATTTGTGAAATATTTTCTGTGTTGTTTTATTAAGACCGTTAAGCCGTTTGCGAGTTCCGAGAATATGATGCAGGCCGTAAGTAGGCTTCAGTGAACGCGTTTTTTTTACAGTAGATGATGCGTGATGTCGCAAAGGGTCTATAATGATTTGCAAATCACTACGTAAATTCTACCATGAGTAGATGACAAACAAACAAGCAAACAAACAACAAACATGTAGTACGAAATAAATATACCAAATAAAATTTCTGACTTGTCTCATGCTAAATCTATGATTTAAAAAAAATTAGTTCATACGGTTCCAAATGGTATCATCAGTAGATAACAAAATATTGTCAATATTTCTTACTTACTTTCTTTGTATTTTATAAAAAAAATACTATCTTGAGTAGATAGCGGAAAACACAAACAAACAAACAAACAAACAAAAAACATCAAAAAACAAACTTTCCTCACAGATGTTTTCTAAATTTGTGAAAGATTTTCTGTTGTTTTATTAGGCCCGCAATGCTATCTTCAGAAAATAGCTGTTTGCGCGCGATTTCCGAGAAAATGATGCAGATCGTAAATGATGCAGGCTGTAAGTGGGCTCGCGCGTGTTCACAGAAGATGATGCATGTCGCAACGGGTGATTTGAAAATCGCACCATAAAATGGTATCTTGAGTAGATAACAAACAAACAAACGTGAAATATAAAACAAAACTACCAAGTGATCTTTCTGACTAGTCTCATGCTAAGTCTATGATTTCCTTCTTTGTTTGTTTTTTCATTAGGTTTAGGTCAAATGCTATCATCAGTAGATAGGCCTAACAAAATATATTCAACCTTTCTCAATTTCTTTGTATGTTACAAATAAACTAATATTACGGCATGTCTCACCACATTTTCTTTTAGTATAAAACTCGGCACTAGGCCGAATGCAAAGCTATAAAGAAATGTTAAAATGACAAAGCTGACCAAAATTGCTATCTTCAGAAGATAGCAAGCAAAATAATAATAATAATAATAATATTAAAAACAAAACAAAAAACAAAACAAAAAAACAATGCCTAGCACGCGTTGTAGATGATGATTCAGTACGGCGCGAAACGGCAAAAACTACATTGAACGGGGCTTCGCGCTCAGAATAAAATCGGCATTAGGCCGACTGCAGAGCTATAAAGAAATGTAAAAATGACGAAGCTGACCAAAATTTAAAACGGCACTTATAAAGCAGAAATTATCATCTGCCTGTTTCTCTATTTTTTATCTCTTTCCCCCCTTTTTTTTTTAAATAGCGCGGCATATAGGCCGAATGCCGATTTTTTTTAAAATTCGGGCAGAGTAACCGTGTGCGTTTTAGGATTTTTTCGCTATATCTACTGAGGATAGCATTTAGAATCTCATCCCGATTCATTGCATCATTCTACTCTATAACAAATGTTTTAAATTATTTTCTCTAATTTTTTACTTCATCATGTAGCGGCGAATTTTTTCTTTCTAATACATCAGTCCTGATCAAAAAGTTTAAAGCGATATTACAGACTCATCACTTTCCGCATCTGTCTGTTTCTCTATTTTTACCTCTTTCCCCACCCCTTTTTTTTAAATAGCGCGCCAAATAGGCCGAATGCCGATTCGCGCAGAGTAACCGTGCGCGTTTTAGGATTTTGTTCGCAATATCTACTGAAGATAGGCCTAGCATTTAGAATCTGATATAGTCCCAAATTAAAACAAAATGTAGCAACATTTGAAATTTTAATTTGATCTTCAGAAGATAGCGCACCAGTAACATGATTCTATAAAATATCGCTTTAGGGTTCATATACCACTAAATCCGCCTGTGAAGCGGTTTCCGGTAAAAGTTTATCACGCCTATAGTCCCAAACTTTGCATAAAAATTGTAGAAAATCGGTACAATATTTACAATATTAGTGTTGAAAATCGTGTTTTACTTGAACTTGTGAGTGTGATCACTACAAATTTGAAAAGAAAATGCGAAAATTTGAGTGAAATTTACGATTATGTACGCATGAACAAACGAGGTCAGAACGCGGTTAGCAGTCGGATGTAAACACGGGAAAATGTGGCCTTTTATATAGCACTAATTTTCTCAAAAATCAGTCGGACCTAAAATGTGTAGTCATTTTCAGAAATGTTATGCAGAATTTTGTTCTAGTTAAGATGATATCAAATGTATATTTCAAAGTTGGACTTATGGCCAAAACGCCAGACTTGTAGTGACTCGACTCGAAATGACTTCGACTCGACTCGACTCGACCGACTCGACTCGAGTTTTGGTGACTCGATGACTCGACTCGAGGCAAGGTGACTCGACGACTCGACTCGACTCGAGGGTTGATGAATCGATGACTCGACTCGACTCGAAATTTAATGACTTCGACTCGATGACTCGAGGCTTGTGACTCGAGTCACTGTGGCTGAATCGACTTTTTAAAAATGACTCGAAAATATAAATTATACCTTAATATTTCTAATAATACCTGCATGTTTTCTTCCACACATCTCAGTGTATTGTGATTCTTATATTTTACAAAGTGGGCTTACTATCTCTCAGCATCTTTATAATAACTTCTATGTATGTGTGTATAATGTACATGTATGATTGCCTGTCGATCTGGCTAAAGGACCATGTTTTTTACATGCTTCAAACTTGGCATGGTGGAAAAGTCCATTGTCCATCATTGCTGATTACCAGACTTATTGTGCTCGTACCCGTACTCGAGTCCCAATTTCCATACCCGTAGGGACCCGTACCCGTACTTGTACCCATGGCTTTGGACCCGTACTCGTACTCATGCCCTATTTTGTCTTCGGACTCATGGATGGGACCCGTACCCGTACTCATGGCCTGGGACCCGGACCCATACTCATGGCATGGGACCCGTACCCGTATTCATGGTCCGGGACACGTACCCGTACCCATGGGTACCATACAGTATATGGCTACACAAATGCAGGAATCCCACTGTGAGTCCTCTGATCTTTTAAAATCAAAACAAATAGGTTACATCATGGATGGGGTTGGGTGTGGAGTAACGCATGGGATAGCAAGCTATAGCAAGTGCCCTTAATTTTATTTTATACTGGTCCTGGGCCCTGAAAAAGGTAAATCCAGCCCTGGCTACACAAAATGTACATGAATGCTACACACATGTCATTGTAACTACATGTGCGCACACCCCTACATGTATGCTACATGTCTTATTCACACAATGACTGATCAATACAGAAAAAAAACCCAGCAAACTGGGAAAACATTTCGAGATACTTTCTTTTTTGTGGTGAATTTCAAGTTATCATGTTAAAATATCATTATTATAGCTTTTATTAATCTTTTTGATTATTCCCCATCCAAATACACTCCTCCACATGCTGCACACATGAAGAACTATACATTGCAATGTGACTGACTGGTGTGAGCATTTCCACCAGCCACATGTACTTCTTGTGCCCAGGCTTGGGCTTGTGCATCTGAGTCAAATGAATAGAGAGGTTCTTATCATATACAGAAATTTGGGATGTATATGAATTTTAAAATATTAATAAAACATGGATATAATTATCAAGATGTGCATAATAAGACTCGAAAGCTACATCATTGCTAAATATATGTATTGCACAGTCTGGCTGTCCATACTGTACATAGACATAGTTTTTTTTTTTTTTTCCCAAAATATGCCACCTTTAGGCTAGATTCACTATTGACCACCAATATTTGATCTCTTTTTGTACTTGATTAATTAATTTGTTTATACCCATACCCATAATAGGACCCATACAAGTACTTGAAGTCCCAATTTCCATACCACTACTGGACCAGTACCCGTGTACTCGAGTCCCAATTTCCGCACCCATACTCGTACCCGCACCCATGGCTCCGCACCCGTACTCGCACCCTATTTTGGAATGGACCCGTATTGAATACTCATGGCTAGGGATCCGTACCTGTACCCTTACCCATGACCTGAAATCCGTACCCATGGCCTGGTACCCGTACCCGTACAAGTACTCGTGGTCCGGGACACGCACCCGTACCCATACTCATGGCGGGTCCTAATCATATGGCAATACTACAAGTCTGACTGATTGCTGATTTCCACAATGCACTGGATGGAGCACATAGATTCATAAATTAATATTATGTACTCTCACTGGGATTTTAATTTTAAAAAAGTACAAATTCATGCAAATTGGGCTATCAAGTTGACAGCTGGTATCATGAGCATATAAAACGTGAAGTGACTCGAAATGACTCGACAAAATATATCCGACTCGACTCGACTCGACTCGACAGAATGGCCTGACTCGACTCGACTCGACTCGACTGACAACTTCAAATGACTCGACTCGACTCGGACTCGAAGGCTTCATGACTCGACTCGACTCGAGACTCGAGGGTTCGATGACTCGACTCGACTCGGACTCGACTTTCAGTGACTCGACTACAAGTCTGCAAAACGCGACCCCTATTTAGCACGAAAAGTCGCTTTTTTGTGGTAGGCCTATGTACCCTTTATCTCGTTCAGCAGACAAAAACGACAACCAACGGGCATTTAAATTTGAACAATCTGCAGTTGATAGCAAAATCACAGGAATCCGACAAACACCAAAATGACATAAAACAGATAGAGAAATGTAAAAGCTTTATTTCAAAGTTTGTTTCAGCGTCATCGGTATTCGGTTCTTGAGATATTTCAATTTTAATATTACCCATGTAAATCAATGCAGGAGCTCTATAGACACCGGCACCAGAATCGAGCAAATTACGGCATGTCTCACCACATTTTCTTTTAGTATAAAAATCGGCACTAGGCCGAATGCAAAGCTATAAAGAAATGTTAAAATGACGAAGCTGACCAAAATTGCTATCTTCAGAAGATAGCAAGCAAAATAATAATAATATTAAAAACAAAACAAAAAACAAAACAAAAAAACAATGCCTAGCACGCGTTGTAGATGATGATTCAGTACGGCGCGAAACGGCAAAACTACATTGAACGGGGCTTCGCGCTCAGAATAAAATCGGCATTAGGCCGACTGCAGAGCTATAAAGAAATGTAAAAATGACGAAGCTGACCAAAATTTAAAACGGCACTTATAAAGCAGAAATTATCATCTGCCTGTTTCTCTATTTTTTATCTCTTTCCCCCCTTTTTTTTTTAAATAGCGCGGCATATAGGCCGAATGCCGATTTTTTAAAATTCGGGCAGAGTAACCGTGTGCGTTTTAGGATTTTTTCGCTATATCTACTGAGGATAGCATTTAGAATCTCATCCCGATTCATTGCATCATTCTACTCTATAACAAATGTTTTAAATTATTTTCTCTAATTTTTACTTCATCATGTAGCGGCGAATTTTTTCTTTCTAATACATCAGTCCTGATCAAAAGTTTAAAGCGATATTACAGACTCATCACTTTCCGCATCTGTCTGTTTCTCTATTTTTACCTCTTTTCCCCACCCCTTTTTTTTAAATAGCGGCGCCAAATAGGCGAATGCCGATTCGCAAGAGAGTAACCGTCTTGCGTTTTAGGATTTTTTTCGCAATATCTACTGAAGATAGGCCTAGCATTTAGAATCTGATATAGTCCCAAATTAAAACAAAATGTAGCAACATTTGAAATTTTAATTTGATCTTCAGAAGATAGCGCACCAGTAACATGATTCTATAAAATATCGCTTTAGGGTTCATATACCACTAAATCCGCCTGTGAAACGGTTTCCGGTAAAAGTTTATCACGCCTATAGTCCCAAACTTTGCATAAAAATTCTAGAAAATCGATACAATATTTACAATATTAGTGTTGAAAATCGTGTTTTACTTAAACTTGTGAGTGTGATCACTACAAATTTGAAAAGAAAATGCGAAAATTTGAGTGAAATTTACGATTATGTGCGCATGAACAAACGAGGTCAGAACGCGGTTAGCACTCGGATGTAAACACGGGAAAATGTGTCCTTTTATATAGCACTAATTTTCTCAAAAATTAGTCGGACCTAAAATGTGTAGTCATTTTCAGAAATGTTATGCAGAATTTTGTTCTAGTTAAGATGATATCAAATGTATATTTCAAAGTTGGACTTATGGCCAAAACGCGACTCCTATTTAGCACGAAAAGTCGCTTTTTTGTGGTAGGCCTATGTACCCTTTATCTCGTTCAGCAGACAATAACGACAACCAACGGGCATTTAAATTTGAACAATCAGCAGTTGATAGCAAAATCACAGGAATCCGACAAACACCAAAATGACGTAAAACAGATAGAGAAATGTAAAAGCTTTATTTCAAAGTTTGTTTCAGCGTCATCCGGTATTCGGTTCTTGAGATATTTCAATTTTAATATTACCCATGTAAATCAATGCAGGAGCTCTATAGACACCGGCACCAGAATCGAGCAAATTACGGCATGTCTCACCACATTTTCTTTAGTATAAAAATCGGCACTAGGCCGAATGCAAAGCTATAAAGAAATGTTAAAATGACGAAGCTGACCAAAATTGCTATCTTCAGAAGATAGCAAGCAAAATAATAATAATAATAATAATATTAAAAACAAAACAAAAAACAAAACAAAAAAACAATGCCTAGCACTCGTTGTAGATGATGATTCAGTACGGCGCGAAACGGCAAAACTACATTGAACGGGGCTTCTCGCTCAGAATAAAATCGGCATTAGGCCGACTGCAGAGCTATAAAGAAATGTAAAAATGACGAAGCTGACCAAAATTTAAAACGGCACTTATAAAGCAGAAATTATCATCTGCCTGTTTCTCTATTTTTATCTCTTTCCCCCTTTTTTTTTTTAAATAGCGCGGCATATAGGCCGAATGCCGATTTTTTTAAATTCGGGCAGAGTAACCGTGCGCGTTTTAGGATTTTTTCGCTATATCTACTGAGGATAGCATTTAGAATCTCATCCCGATTCATTGCATCATTCTACTCTATAACAAATGTTTTAAATTATTTTCTCTACTTTTTTACTTCATCATGTAGCGGCGAATTTTTTCTTTCTAATACATCAGTCCTGATCAAAAAGTTTAAAGCGATATTACAGACTCATCACTTTCCGCATCTGTCTGTTTCTCTATTTTTACCTCTTTCCCCACCCCTTTTTTTTTTAAATAGCGCGCCAAATAGGCCGAATGCCGATTCGCGCAGAGTAACCGTGTGCGTTTTAGAATTTTTTTCGCAATATCTACTGAAGATAGGCCTAGCATTTAGAATCTGATATAGTCCCAAATTAAAACAAAATGTAGCAACATTTGAAATTTTAATTTGATCTTCAGAAGATAGCGCACCAGTAACATGATTGTATAAAATATCGCTTTAGGGTTCATATACCACTAAATCCGCCTGTGAAGCGGTTTCCGGTAAAAGTTTATCACACCTCTACTCCCAAACTTTGCATAAAAATTCTAGAAAATCGATACAATATTTACAATATTAGTGTTGAAAATCGTGTTTTACTTGAACTTGTGAGTGTGATCACTACAAATTTGAAAAGAAAATGCGAAAATTTGAGTGAAATTTACGATTATGTGCGTATGAACAAACGAGGTCAGAACGCGGTTAGCAGTCGGATGTAAACACGGGAAAATGTGGCCTTTTAGGCCATATAAAATTAATATGTTGGTTCTCGTCCAGAGGATTTTCATGAATTGATGAGGGAGGGAGGTGTTTTTTTTTTTTTTTTTTTCAATGTAAAATCAGCATTGTCAGTAGTTTTCGGTCTTTTCCAACAGTGCTTGAGGAAACGATGAGGCACTTTTTTTTTTTTTTTTTTTGAGATTCTGAGGGATAAACCCCTTAGAGTACCACAAAAAGACTTGGAAGTGATCCTTGTTCTCTAATAAACTTATTTATATGTATGAAAAATTCATAAATCATTCCAAAGTCTAAAATAATTTAAAAATCTAAAAAAAAAAAAAAAATCTGACAAATCCCAGAAATTGAGGAGGAGGGACGAGAACCAAAACATTAATTTTATACGGCCTTATATAGCACTAATTTTCTCAAAAATTAGTCGGACCTAAAATGTGTAGTCATTTTCAGAAATGTTATGCAGAATTTTGTTCTAGTTAAGATGATATCAAATGTATATTTCAAAGTTGGACTTATGGCCTAAACGCGACCCCTATTTAGCACGAAAAGTCGCTTTTTTGTGGTAGGCCTATGTACCCTTTATCTCGTTCAGCAGACAAAAACGACAACCAACGGGCATTTAAATTTGAACAATCTGCAGTTGATAGCAAAATCACAGGAATCCGACAAACACCAAAATGACGTAAAACAGATAGAGAAATGTAAAAGCTTTATTTCAAAGTTTGTTTCAGCGTCATCCGGTATTCGGTTCTTGAGATATTTCAATTTTAATATTACCCATGTAAATCAATGCAGGAGCTCTATAGACACCGGCACCAGAATCGAGCAAATTACGGCATGTCTCACCACATTTTCTTTAGTATAAAAATCGGCACTAGGCCGAATGCAAAGCTATAAAGAAATGTTAAAATGACGAAGCTGACCAAAATTGCTATCTTCACAAGATAGCAAGCAAAATAATAATAATAATAATAATAATAATATTAAAAACAAAACAAAAAACAAAACAAAAAAACAATGCCTAGCACGCGTTGTAGATGATGATTCAGTACGGCGCGAAACGGCAAAACTACATTGAACGGGGCTTCGCGCTCAGAATAAAATCGGCATTAGGCCGACTGCAGAGCTATAAAGAAATGTAAAAATGACGAAGCTGACCAAAATTTAAAACGGCACTTATAAAGCAGAAATTATCATCTGCCTGTTTCTCTATTTTTATCTCTTTTCCCCTTTTTTTTTTTAAATAGCGCGGCATATAGGCCGAATGCCGATTTTTTTTAAATTCGGGCAGAGTAACCGTGTGCGTTTTAGGATTTTTTCGCTATATCTACTGAGGATAGCATTTAGAATCTCATCCCGATTCATTGCATCATTCTACTCTATAACAAATGTTTTAAATTATTTTCTCTAATTTTTTACTTCATCATGTAGCGGCGAATTTTTTCTTTCTAATACATCAGTCCTGATCAAAAAGTTTAAAGCGATATTACAGACTCATCACTTTCCGCATCTGTCTGTTTCTCTATTTTTACCTCTTTCCCCACCCCTTTTTTTTAAATAGCGCGCCAAATAGGCCGAATGCCGATTCGCGCAGAGTAACCGTGCGCGTTTTAGGATTTTTTTCGCAATATCTACTGAAGATAGGCCTAGCATTTAGAATCTGATATAGTCCCAAATTAAAACAAAATGTAGCAACATTTGAAATTTTAATTTGATCTTCAGAAGATAGCGCACCAGTAACATGATTCTATAAAATATCGCTTTAGGGTTCATATACCACTAAATCCGCCTGTGAAACGGTTTCCGGTAAAAGTTTATCACGCCTATAGTCCCAAACTTTGCATAAAAATTCTAGAAAATCGATACAATATTTACAATATTAGTGTTGAAAATCGTGTTTTACTTGAACTTGTGAGTGTGATCACTACAAATTTGAAAAGAAAATGCGAAAATTTGAGTGAAATTTACGATTATGTGCGCATGAACAAACGAGGTCAGAACGCGGTTAGCAGTCGGATGTAAACACGGGAAAATGTGGCCTTTTAGGCCATATAAAATTAATATGTTGGTTCTCGTCCAGAGGATTTTCATGAATTGATGAGGGAGGGAGGTGTTTTTTTTTTTTTTTCAATGTAAAATCAGCATTGGCAGTAGTTTTTGTTTTTTTTTAACAGTGCTTGAGGAAACGATGAGGCACTTTTTTTTTTTCAAATGTGAGATTCTGAGGATAAACCCCTAGAGTACCACAAAAGACTTGGAAGTGATCCTTGTTCTCTAATAAACTTATTTATATGTATGAAAAATTCATAAATCATTCCAAAGTCTAAAATAATTTAAAAATCTAAAAAAAAAAAAAAAATCTGACAAATCCCAGAAATTGAGGAGGGAGGGACGAGAACCAAAACATTAATTTTATACGGCCTTATATAGCACTAATTTTCTCAAAAATTAGTCGGACCTAAAATGTGTAGTCATTTTCAGAAATGTTATGCAGAATTTTGTTCTAGTTAAGATGATATCAAATGTATATTTCAAAGTTGGACTTATGGCCAAAACGCGACCCCTATTTAGCACGAAAAGTCGCTTTTTTGTGGTAGGCCTATGTACCCTTTATCTCGTTCAGCAGACAAAAACGACAACCAACGGGCATTTAAATTTGAACAATCTGCAGTTGATAGCAAAATCACAGGAATCCGACAAACACCAAAATGACGTAAAACAGATAGAGAAATGTAAAAGCTTTATTTCAAAGTTTGTTTCAGCGTCATCCGGTATTCGGTTCTTGAGATATTTCAATTTTAATATTACCCATGTAAATCAATGCAGGAGCTCTATAGACACCGGCACCAGAATCGAGCAAATTACGGCATGTCTCACCACATTTTCTTTTAGTATAAAAATCGGCACTAGGCCGAATGCAAAGCTATAAAGAAATGTTAAAATGACGAAGCTGATTAAAATTGCTATCTTCAGAAGATAGCAAGCAAAACAAAATATTAAAAATATTAAAAATAAAAATAAAAAAAACATTGCCTAGCACGCGTTGTAGATGATGATTCAGTACGGCGCGAAACGGTAAAACTACATTGAACGGGGTTTCGCGCTCACGGTAAAATCGGCATTAGGCCGACTGCAGAGTTATAAAGAAATGTAAAAATGACGAAGCTGACCAACACCAAAATGTCATAAAACAGATAGAGAAATGTAAATCTTTATTTCAAAGTTTGTTTCAGCCTCCGGTATTCGGTTCTTGAGATATTTCAATTTTATGACATATCTTCTCTGTTGTTTTATTAAGACCGTAAAGCCGTTGCGAGTTCCGAAAAAAATGATGCAGGCCGTAAGTACGCGTTTTTTTTACAGCAGATATAAATAAATAATAAATAAATTTTGGATTTATAAAGCGCCTTTCTCCAGATCTTAGAGGACTCAAAGCGCTGTAATTTCGCTGCAATGGTGAATCATCACAATCAGATCGCATCAACTAGGTTGCTGCCGAACGGCGCACACCTATCCGCATTTAGATTGTAACATCCACCAATTATCTGTGCAGCTCCCCAAATTCCATTGGGTGAAGGAAGTTTTGATAACCAAACAACTAATCACCGATTTTTGCGATACAGGAGGAAACCGGAGATCCCGGAGAAAACCTGCGAGAGCGAGCATGGAATCAGGATAAACCAAGTGCACATGAGTCCTTGGGCCGCGCCGGGCTTGAACCCGGGACCTCAGTGGTGCAAAGCGAGGGAACTACCGCTGCGCTAACTCGCCCTCCCCTTGTTTATAGATAACAACATTATTCAACCTTTCTCAATTTCTTTGTATTTTACAAATAAATAGGGGCCTATATCTTGAGTAGATAGCGGAAAAACTAACAATAATGTGATTTTTAAGGGAATAAGGGGGATAATTGCATGGACCATCCCTCATCATCGAAGGATTTCCCCACGGGATCTACACAATACAATACAATAAACGGAATTTATATAGCGCCTTAGCATAATTATGAACAAAGCGCTTTACAATAAGTACAACTTACACTACATCTTAGGCTACAGTAAAATGTACAACTTAATTAAAAATAAAAAACTTAGTTTGGAAACAAATAGGTTTTCGTGTGAAGTACGAAGTTTTACAGGTAATTTGTTCCAGAGAGCTGGCACAGAATTGCAGAAGGCATTATTCCCATATGTTGTGTGAGTTCTTTTACATTCAAGCAGACTGCCATCAGCATGTGATCGTAGGAACATACCATCAGAAAATGTGTGAGATTTTAGGACATTTTGTATGTACAGTGGTGTTGTTTCATGTCTACTTTTATATGCGAATGTGAGTAGTTTGTAGGTAATACGCTCATTTACTGGAAGCCTATGATTAATTGATTGGTAGGTGTTATTGATTGACTTATAATATAAATACTTGATTGGTTGATTGATGAATTGATTAATGATTGATTAATTGGGGGAATTACTGATTGATCAAATAATGATCAATTTATTGATTGACTAAATAATTGCATGCTGGTTTATTGACTGTTTGATCAATTGAATACTTTTAGTACTTTATTGATTACTTAATTGATGGATTGATTAATGACTGATTTGTTGACTGATATGTTGATAATTAAATGATGATTAGATGATTGATTGGTGGTTGGTGATTGATTGATTGATTGATTGAATGAATGAATGGTGGCATTTTTGATTAATTTACATTTATTAATTAGGCCCTATTGTGTGATTTATTTTCTACTTTTCATAGTCTTTTTATTAAAAACATACAGACCTTAATTACAATTTACAAATAATAATACAAATTATTATTTTGAAAGTAATAATATTGCTACTACAACTTCTACTAAATAGTAATCTAAATGATATTTATATAATAATAAGTTTTAATGTGTGACAGTCTTAGATTGTAATGACGCAACCTGATTAATTATTCATGTTTTACCGATCAAGGGTTGAATACAAAGAAATTGCAGGAACCTGGATCTTTCCGTTGACCCAACATTATTATCACGTGACTGTATACAGGACATGATAATAAATAGGAAATGTTAGGGAAGTAGGGCAAGATCCATGTTATTGCATCGTCTTGTCAAATTCTGCGTTCGTGACAACATAACAAGCCCGCAAAAGGCATGTTCTTCCTGCGTTAAAGAATTAAACCCGGAAGTGGCAGCACCAGAACAAATGACGTCATATCCAAATATGGTCAACCCAGAGTTTCGCGGGGTCTTTAACTTTGTTTACAAAATAGACAGTGTACTTTGTCACCGATGCCATGGTGTACGGCAGACTAGCGGGCAGACTAGGCAGCCGCATAGCATTTTGTGTGTTATTTTAAAAACAAAATAGCACGATTTATATTTGTGTTTTCAATTTTATAAAGATTAAGGAAAGGTTAGTGCACTTTTCTATGTTTATTTCATGGGTAACACCACAGCCTGCGGTAAGCTTAAATCAAGACAGTTACTCACTCCGGCATGACTGGTAGATCTATCCATACTGACTGTGCCTTGATTTATTTTCAATCAGAAGGGGATGCACACCGTCATCATCCCTATATCTTCGTGTTAAAAATTGCCGTGATGAATCCTCACGTTTTTCAACAACTACGCATGGTGATTTTGTTCAAGATAGGCCGTGCGACTCAGGCTAAGCATACAATTTGAGATTTTGAGAGCCTGCCACACTGTTTCTATTCTATGTTTTTCGATTTTCGCATGATCAATATATGGCTGGCCGTAACCGGCACAACGTGGAGCTGCTACGCGTAGCTTACTTTTCGCTTCGCGGAGCTAAATTGACCAATCATGTTAGATCTTTTCATTACGCGGAGCCAGTGGATGCATCCTCGTTCCAGAGAGAGAAAACTCTTGCCAAAACTAATGTTTACTATATGGATTTTAAATGAATCGATTGTAAATAAACCACGACCAGTTGTACAGGATCAATACCATTGTTTGATTAGTGTATAGTCAATGTTACCTTGCATGCATGTGTCATGTGTGTGGCGTGTTTGTTTGTTTGTTTGTTTGTCTACTGTGTCAGGCCAGGATCACTGACACCCACGGTACTGATACTCTCATACTATCACGGTGATCATATTTTTGAATGTTGTTGACTTTAAAATAATCATGATGCAGTCATGTCTACAGTAGAACTCACCACGACCTTTGAAGGACTTAAACCCTATTAAAAGCTATTAAACCAAGATAACACTCAATGAAAACAGCTCAACTATGTTACATCAGATCTTCTCTGGTTAAATACACACTGCACTTGTGTCTGTTTTACCTGTGCAATGAGCAATGAGCTGGTATTATAGTTTCAGTTGGGTGAACGATTATAAAGCGAACGCAAGGTAACAATACTGTGGGCTTTTGTTTACGAAATGAGACAATAGTCTGCTTATTGTTAACCAGCGTTCTTGAAAATGAGAAGCTTAATGACTTAACACGGTTTAGAAATAATTTCTTCATATTTTTTGGTACAAAAGTACCAATATTTCCAAACACCTAAATTAGCTAAAATTTAGGACATGTTACAAAACTATATTTTCTAGAATTTCAGAGAATACTTTAAATATTGGCGGTTATTTTTTACACAGTGACGTCAACTAGGCAATGGCCTATACTTCTAACATACACTATTTGTAGAGGTCACGCGTCAATGGTGAGCGCACTGAGTATTGTGTATAGGAAAACGGACAGTAACTACAGTATGTATGGCCTACTACTAGTATATAAAGTAAATCCGAACTGGTTTGCAGTTTGCTGAAGGTCGAATTCGCAGGCCACACGCGCAAGTTATACAAATTAGCTCCGGCGATACACTGCAGATCGCAGAACTGTGTGCATGGTTTACCACCACTCTGCCTAGCTATATAGTTATGTACAATACTGTATGAGTCCCGGTATGAGTTTCTTATGAGTGCATGTCCATCTTAATAATAAGTCGGTTCGTACTTTTCATAAACTACTTTTTGAATCATAACTTTCGTGACCGAGGATATCTTGCAACTACGTGACGCTCGTCTGGCAAATTCTTAATGAATAAATTCGCTTCACGTAATGAGTAAGTCGTACTTGATTGGTCAGTTTTACCTCCGAGTAATGAAAAACTCTAACATGATCATGATTGGTCAATTTGGCTCCACGGAGCAAAAAGTCAGCTACGCGTAGCAGCTCCACGTTGTGGCGGTTGCGGCCTACCATATCAGTATCCCATATGATATTTCTATTGCAAGAAAATTTTATTTGTTGTCAGATAAATCACAGGTTTTATCTTAATTACACTAACTGGAAATTAAATGCACTAATTAGTGAGGACCGGTATTTTGCTGTGGATATGTTTAACTGCAATTTTGCGGTAAACTTTTGAAATCCTGGGTAAAAATTGTGATCATTTCAACTCTTTGAGAAATTATTTATATAAAGGAATGCATGTAGAATCAAGGTGCAATACAATGTACATTATTGACACACTATCACTCTCTTTATCTACGTCAATAATAGAATATCAATTTCAATCGAATTGAATACATTGCTCAGTTTTGAGTTTGTAGTTGACTACTAAGCGACCTAAGCGATCGATTGCTAGCCAATCAGATAGAACTCCTTTTCTTGCGTTCGGTGAAATACCACTCGCCCGTCGCTCACCAACGGAGTATTAAATTTATATTTATCGTATAGGACGTCGACACTGTGGGATGTTTATATTTGATTGAATTCAGTAACCGAGGGAATTTCCCATGGTTGCCTTCAGTGCTGTAGCAAAATACATAAAGAAAAATTCATAATGATGGCAATTATGTAGGCCTACTACCAGTACTACAGTACAGGCTGTATCAAAATGTTTGGTAAGCCTACCCATCGTTTTTTTGGTGTTTTTTGACAAACATGCTTCTTTAATATGCAACAGTTGATCCTCTTGAAATGCCTAGGATAGTTTTATGCCCTTTCATAACATTAATCTATAAGTAAAGGTAGCTCATATGTTGCATTTTGTTGTGGTGGTCTTGTCCAGAATAACTGGAAACTGATGGGTACCAATCATTTTGATACACCCTGTAGTAGGCCCTAGCTACCACTAAGCACCCAGCATACATGAAGGAAGTGATAATGTGTACATATATGTGCGCATATTTGGGGGTGGGCTTTGGGGGCGCCAGCCCATGGGGGTAAAGAAGGGGTGGCAGAAGAAGGGGCGACAAAGACAGTTATTAAAAAAAATCAGTTATTGAATGAAAAAGGGCGGAAAATTCTCAAAAATGGTTGAAAAACTTTCTTTAATTAAAGCAATAATGTGTGATTTGCACTAAAAATAGATTCCTCTATAAATGTACAAACAAGACGTATAAGACGACTAGCAGTAGCAATATCAGTTTATGCGTCAAGTCGACATACAGCAACTACAATACGTGTATCTCGCCAATCATATTATTTATCATGATTATTGGCGGAGCTACACACAGCTGATGGGATGTACAAACAAGCATACTACAAATTCCGAATAGCGATATGCATACAGTTTATTCAATGATTCAATATACACACGCAGGCGACGTATTTATTCAGCACTCGATCGGTGAGCTCAGATTAAAATCGGGTTAATTATAAATGTTAAATTTTACTGTAATTAAAGCACTTCAAACTTAGTCTTTCACAGGGCATTTATGTACACTGGCCATTAGTTACAATGGTGCAAAAAGTAGAAATTTAAAAAAACATTGGGGCATTGCTGTGGAGCAAATCACACATTATGGCTTTAATTAGTTTGCTAGCACTTATTATCGTTTTTTGGCACGTACTTCACTTTTCAAACCACCTATAAAAAAATCAGGGGGGGCAAAATTGCAGTGTTGTAGTCAAGTCCTCGTCATCCGAGTCCGAGTCCTTGGTGTCCGAGTCCAAGTCCGAGTCCGAGTCCCTGCCAATTTCTGATGTCCGAGTCCGAGTCCTCAATGTTCGAGTCCGAGTCCGACTCCTTATGTATCAAATTCAAGCCCGGGGTTTTCACCAATACTTTATCAACGTATAGCCTATACTTAACCAGAATTTTAGTTCTATTATTATTTTCTTGTAAACATAATTTGCTAGTCCCACCTAGCATGCTTAGTATTGTTTTGGGGCTGTGCAATAATTATGTGGAGCCCGGGGTGGGGTGAAATTGCAAAATAATGCTTATCCCTTCTCGGCCTGCCAAAAGTCGCTTGCCCCCCCCCCTCCCGGCCTGCCAAATATCATTGCACTCCCTTTGCACATGCCATTTTTGGGGGGATCCCAATTTACAAACTTTAAATGGTTTTGATAATTATGTTTGCGAGCGCAGTGAGCAGGGAGAATTTGCGAGTCCGAGTCCGAGTCCAAGTCCTTAGCTTCCGAGTCCGAGTCCTTGAAAAAAGGACTCGAGTCCGGACTCGAGTCCGAGTCCGAGTCCCGAGTCCTCCAACACTGCAAAATTGCACCTTTTCTCCAGCCCCCGGGTAGGGGCGGCCAAGGAACGCCACTGATGTAGGCCTACTGATGTAGACACCATTTGGATTTGGTGAGAAATTTGAAACCAAATGGGGTAATTGGGTGCCAAGGGCCCAACAAGGGATCAATTCAGTGAGACTTGGAACATTTTGGCATTGTAACATTAAAAAGCTATATAATATTGGACCCATTTTTTGAACATTTTGGCATCATAAATAACATTGATAAAACTATATGAGGGGCTGTCAACTCTCACGCATTGGGCGTGAGTCTCACGCATTGGGTCACTTTCTCACGGTCTCACGCCAAGGTAGTATAATCTCACGCCTAGGTAGTATATCTCACACAAAAAGCTGGAAACTGAGTAAAATCTCACGCATCGTCTTAAATAATTTGTTGTTCCTACCCCTCGCCCTTTTTCACATTCTCTAGCGCCGTGGCTGAAATAATCATGGGTCAAAATGAACATTGGAGTCGGCAAATCCCGGTACGCCTATGTCTCACGCCAAGCAATTCCAAAAAGTTGACAGCCTGTATGAGGGCGGTCAATTAGAGAATAAGCGATAGGAATTTTTATTTTGCCTATCCTCTACCGTGTGATAGAGCGACAGGCAGGTCCAATATTTTGAGTAGTGGATGCCGGCGCAGCCGTATCCACTACGATAAAAATATTGGACCTGCCTGTCGCTCATCATAGGTAGAGGATAGGCAAAATAAAAATTCCTAACGTTTATACTCATTCTTAGTAAATTAAAAATTATTTTAATAACTATAAACAATATTTTAAAAGCAAAAACTAAGTTACCGTCATAAAAACTCCCTCATTATAAAATGAACGAAACTTGTTTACAACTTCACGTATTCTGTTGCGCGACTGCTAGCGTTCGCGTATTCCGCACTAGTCACGCATCCAGCGCGATACATACGCGCACCTCTACACGCGTGTTACGCATGATCAAGACGCATGATGACGTGGGGTCGTCTACGGCCTGATAGACGGCACCCGAAATCATGCGATTGTCCAATCAGAAATGTGTCTACGAACTAGACCACTCCCACTGACTAAGAATAAGTAATGAAAGTTAACTTGTGACCCCATTATATGGATTAGAGGTTAATAACTGCGCATCGGTTATTTGGAGGGCATTGTGAAAAATCTAAACATTTTGCCTTTGGAACCGAGGAATATATATATTCCAAGGTCCAAAGCAAAATGTTTAGATTTTTCACAATGCCCGACATATTACCGATGCAAAGTTATTAACCTCATTCATAACCGTCACATTGATCTTTTAACTTTACAAAATAATACAACATTTTCCTCAAAAGGTTGTAAAAATTAAAATTTTTTACATCTTCCCTTTCCCAAAATCGATCAGGCTAAAACAAGACGACCAATAACAAAAGTGTGTATCAGAATCTGTGCAAATATGGTAACGCGCAATCCAAATACGGCAGCCAGCGCGCGCGCAGTTTGTTGGACGCACAATACGGCACATGCGGAGGTCAATTGTGTGCGACGTTGGAACAATTACGCATTTTGCGGTCAATTGTGAGATATTAATGACCTCGATTTGCGTCAAGCGTTTTCACAAATAACTAAATGTAATTGGATCGCGCGCGCCATCGCGTTTATTAATGAGGTTATGAATTATTTTTATGGCATTTCTCTATGATCACATAAACACTGTACCGTTGTCTTTCAAATAACACATGTAAAAATTATATCACATACTTGATTATGTAACTGCATTAGCACAAACTCAATGGTCTACAGTCACTGGCTGAAAATTAGCCATTTCAGAGGCTGAAATACCACCCTACCCCACACCGACCCCAACTCATCTACCCCAACAACTACCCTTACCCCACACACCATACCGGCCACCACCCTTTCCCCACTACTTTACCACCCATCACCCTACTCTACCCACTATTCCACCTCACCATGACCCCACTACCCACAACCTATCCCCTACCCCACCACACCTTACCCTCCACCACCCTATCCCCAACCCCACCACCCTACTCTACCACATGACAACCTATCCCCTTCCCCCATCACTCCATGACACCCCTGACCCACTACTCCACCTACCCTGCCACCCATGCACCCTACCACACCCTCCCCCAACACAACCTACTCCACTGCCCTCCCCACTACCCTACCACTCACCACCCTACCTCACCCACTACCATGATACCCACCTCATCACACAACACCCTAACCTACCATCCCACCTACGTAAGACAATGCCCGCACCACATGCACAGTAAACCCCAATTGATAGACTGCAATAATGGCTATTTTATTTTTTCATATGTGACCAGTACAGCACGAATGAGCCGTAAATGGCCTCAATTGTATTCTGAGTTACAGTGTACCTCATTTAATGAGCATACACGTAGTTACCAAATTGAAATATTTGAATATGACCTTCATGCCCATTTTACACTGTAACTCAGAATACAATTGAGGGCATTTACGGCTCATTCGTGCTGTACGGTCACATATTGTCAAACTCTATATTTTTTTTTAAAACCATCATCATTTTGCCACCCCCCCTAATGTGGTGCCCAAGGCGCATGCCCCCTGCCCCCTTCGCTACAACACTGACCCCACCACATCCTGGTGACCCCACTACTAGCTAGATACATGCATTGATATCCTCAGTATATAGCCCTGTACTGTACACACAATCACATTTGTCTTACATACAAAAGTTGTTGGGGACACTGACAAATGACAATATGCTACAAAGTACAACCAGACACTATCTCTACATTAGCCATGAACCATAGTGAATGGAGAAAAGTTGTGATTGCTTGCTCCACAGTCATATGCCTTGCTATCTTCAGTAGATAGCAAATTGTATGCCTTGCTATCTACAGTAGACAGCAAGTCTATAGGAGATAGCAATTTTGCATTCAAGGCCATCTTAAATTAATAGTTCATCTCAAAGCTCCCGACCGCATTAGTAAAATTCCCCCCCTTTTGCGAGTTATACCTGGATTTAATAAATAAATATTTTTATTTTTATTTATTTTACAAATCCACCAGACAATAATCTCACGTCGTCAGATGTCAAAATAGCCTAAATCGTAAATCTCAATAAAATTCTTCATCTTGACCACAGTGAAACCTTGAGAGATGAAAGGGTGGTCTATTCTTGTCAAAAAGCTCGTTCCCACAGATAACAAAAAATTAAAGTAAAAAAAAACAACCCAAAACAGCATTCCTTATAATAACTTGGGAAGGGCTTTAAGACAAACTATTAAATTATGATGGCCTAATACTGCAGAGTGCAGACAGCAATTTGCTTTGTATACATTATTCATTTCTAACAATAGTAAGTTGCATTTCTAACAACAGCAAGTTTCATACATTGATATCTAACAGTAGACAGTAAAATACATACATTATTATATACAGTGACAATACATGTATGTAATTTTCATCCAATGCTATTAACATATGTGGTAAAAAATTGAAGAAAAAAAAATGTTATAGAAATATTACAATATTGAAATAACCCTAACACTGCTTTTTGCTATTGGAATTTAAAGAAAAAAATATAAATAAATAAATTTCGCACCTTATTCCAGTTAGATCTTGGAAGGATTCAAAGCGCTGTAATTTTGCTGCCATGGTGAATCTTCACAATCAGATCGCATCATCTAGGCCAGTTGCAGCCGAACCTCAGGCGCAGACCTATCCACTTAGATTGTAACATCCACCAATTATCTGTGCAGCTCCCCAAATTCCATTGGGTGAAGGAAGTTTTGATAACCAAACAACTAATCACCAATTTTTTGAAAGCAGGAGGAAACCGGAGATCCCAGAGAAAACCTGCGAGAGCGAGCATGGAATCGGGATAAACCAAGTGCACATGAGTGCTTGGGCCGCACCGGGGCTTGAACCCAGGACCTCAGTGGTGCAAAGCGAGGGAACTACCGCTGCGCTAACTCGCACTCCCAAGAAGAACAAACAAGAGAGAAGTTGAGCAAAGAATTCATTTGGTACCCCCGGGATTTAAACCTTAGACCCCTCTTGTGCCAAGCACAAGATCACCGACCGGTATAACCCTTACGAAAATGCAGGCAAAAAAAGATGTGTGCCGAAGCGTGCTGCATGCTTAAATAAGTGTTGAAAAGTGTGCAGAAGCGAGCAAGAGCGTGTTCCTGTGTGCGAACGAGCCATGTGCGTGCAGGATATGCATGCAAGTATCAATTGCACACATAATAAACTGTGCGCTGCACGCAACTTGCACATTATTCTCTGCACACACTTTAAAGTGTGCAGGGCACGCATTTGCATACCTAATATTCTCTGCACCCAAACTTGAAGCATGCAGCGCACGCATTGCACACTTATCTTCTCTGCACTCAAACTTAATGCAGCTCGTAGACGCATGACGCATGACGCATGCATGCAACTTCCTGCAGCGCTGCATGCTATATAAACGTGCAGCACAGACGAGAAAGAAACAGACCGCGTGCAATCAGTCAAAGTCTCAGCATCACTAGACTTCTCCGTAGTCCACTTGCCAATTGTGCATACTCTGGCTATTACATTTAAGCTTAAAACTCTGATTTAATTAATGTGTGCACAATTGATAGATTTTCACAACTGATCTTTTCAGTCACCGTATGCCCTCTGTTTGTTAGCTTCCTAAGTAGACTACTGACTTTGAATTGCAGTTAACATTTTTAACATGGGACTCTATGGAGAGTTAGGCCAATTTCTGGCCTAACTAAAATTGTTCATGATGTATAATGCATCTTTAAAATGAATCTGGCTTGTGATTGGTCGCCCAGATCTCGTTATTGTTTAAATCCTCCCGACACGTACTGGTACCATTAACTATACATGGTACACAACTATCTAGGGAATGCGGCGCTTTTGTGCTGGCGGATGGACGTACGCATCTAGCGCATGTTGTACCACCATGCTTAGTCTTGTGGTTAGATTTTATTGATAAACAAGTATGATTGACAGTGTGTTTTAGAGAACGAAGTCCCGGGGTAAACAGGGGGGAAAGTTCTGCTTAAAAGTGAAAGTCCATAGTCGCTTTTTTCGGATAATAAACTGGCAGATTCTAAAATTAGAATTGTTCAGTATTGAAGTGTCATTATAATTATGCCATTATGATATGTTGCATTCAATAATATAAGCCTCACGCAGGGCCTATACTTTACTTTTACTGTCACAAATATAATTATATAAACTTTTTCATAACCATTTTATACTAGTATTTTGATGTAATAAATATCAGTATAATTTCGAGTTCAACTGAATGCGTTCATCATGATTAATAACATTTTATTTATCAAAATCGACTATGGCATAGTCTACAGCATCACCCGATAATGAGGGCTGATTGTTCCATGAAATGCGACAGCCGAGACTGCTACGCAATTACCGCGAACGTGCGCCGCACATGCATGCACATGCGTGTTTTTTATGCGCACACTTCATATGCACATGTGCAATGTGTGTGCGCATTGTCCCGCTGTATTCATGCTGCACGCTTGCAAAAAAAAGTGTGTCATTTTCGTATAGCCACTGACTTTGGTGACAGAATGTGACGGATTGGCCCTGCATGTGTATCAGCGGGCTTGCAGTAATTTTCATATGCAGGCTTGTGGCCCTCATGGACTTAGTGAGCGAGTAGCCGAGCATGACGCCGAGGGCGTTCAACCAAATTAAAAGCATGCTAACGCAACCTCTCTGGAGTATACAAAATAGCAACAGAGCACGAAAGTAGTGCTGGCTTGTGGACAGAGGACCCGCCTTCAAGCAATGCCAAAAATGATCACAGGCCTATATATTATATTACAATTGACCCGACTGCAATTTTTTTAGGCATGGGCCTACTCAATTACGTGCAATTTAACCTTTTCTCTTCTCTTTTTCTCCCTTTTCTCTTCTCTTTTTCTCTTCTCTCCTTTCCTTTCCATTGGGGGCTAGCCCCCCTAGGTTGCGCTTCCCTCCGGCCCACCTTAAAGGCCTTTTAAAATAGTTAATGCCCATGCACACACATGCTTGTCAGACTTGAGTAGGCCTATATCACTGCAAGTTCCAAACCCTGCAAGCACCCGGTTGCAAACGTAGCGCATACACCCCATTTGGATTGTACACCCCGTTTTAGCATACATATCCTTTGTAGATTTGCCACAATGCACATGGCTTGGAGGCGGAAGTGACGTATGAAAATATCTTGTTCCCTCAAAATCTTGAGGAAACAAGATAATTATCTCAGGGGAACGAGATATATATCTTGAGGGAAAGCGATATTTTTATACGTCACTTCCACCTCCAAGCCACATGCAGTGTGGCAAATCTACCCCAATTTTGGCATAGATTTGCCACACTGCACACACATGGCTTGGAGGCGGAAGTGACGTATGAAAATACCTTCTTCCCTCGAGATGTAATTATTTAAAGGGAACAATATATCTTGAGGGAACATGATCATTATCTCGAGGGAATGAGATAATTATCTCAAGGGAATGAGATAATTATCTTGAGGGAATGCAATAATTATCTCGAGGGAATGCGATAATTATCTTGAGGGAACAAGATAATACCTTGAGGGAAGGAGGTAATTATCACGAGGGAACAAGCTATATCTTGAGGGAACGAGAAAATCATCTCAAGGGAATGAGATAATTATTTAGAGGGAACAAGATATATCATGAGGGAACAAGATAATTATCTCAAGGGAACGAGATAATTATCTCGAGGGAACAAGATATTTTGAAGGAATGAAATAATTATCTTGAGGGAACAAGATATATCTTGTGGGAATGAGATTATTATCTTGAGGGAACAAGATAATTATCTCCAGGGAAGGAGATCATTATCTCAAGGGAATGAGATAATTATCTCGAGGGAATGTGATAATTATCTCGAGGGAATGCGATAATTATCTTGAGGGAACAAGATAATACCTCAAGGGAAGGAGGTAATTATCATGAGGGAAAAAGCTTTATCTTGAGGGAATGAGATCATTATCTCCAGGAACAAGATACATCTTGAGGGAACAAGAAAATCATCTCAAGGGAATGAGATAATTATTTGGTGGGAACAAGATATATCATGAGGGAACAAGATAATTATCTCAAGGGAATGAGATAATTATCTTGAGGGAACAAGATATATCTTGAGGGAACGAGATTATTACCTTGAGGGAACAAGATAATTATCTCCAGGGAAGGAGATATATCTTGAGGAACAAGATAATTATTTAAAGGGAACGATATATCTTGAGGGAACAAGTTCATTATCTCGAGGAATGAGATATGTATCTTCTTCTTCTTCTTCCTTGTAAGTGCCTACCTCATATGTATGAGTATTATCGCACTGCGTACAGACAAGCTGTACTTATTTTTACTCTGGAACCTAGAGTAGATTGAGTGTATTTTGAAGTACAGTCAACAGTACCGGGATGATCCCCTGCTCTTTTAGAATAGCCTGTGACGTTCTTTTACGTGCACACTACATTAATGTGAGAAAATATGCATGTACACGGACCGACAGCTTAAAGTGCCCTCCAAGCACTAAGCAAGTAGAGTGAAGTGCCTTGCTCAAGGACGCAAAGAGCCGGACCTGGGATTCGAACCCTTGACCCTTGGATTCACAGTCCTACGCCTTAACCGCTAGGCCACGCTCTCCTCTCGAGGGAATGAGATAATAATCTTGAGGGAATGAGATAATATCTCAAAGGAAGGATGTAATTATCACAAGGGAACGAGCTATATCTAGAGGGAATGAGATAATTATCTCAGGAACAAGATATATGAGAATGAGAAAATTATCTCAAGGGAATGAGATAACTATTTAGAGGGAACAAGATATATCATGAGGTAACATGATAATTATCTCAAGGGAACCAGGTAATTATCTTGAGGGAACCAGGTAATTATCTTGAGGGAACGAGATAATTATTTCATTCCTTCAAAATACATGATAATTATCTCAAGGGAACCAGATAATTATCTCGAAGGCACGAGATAATTATTTCAAGGAAACAGTATATCTTGAGGAAACAAGATAATTATCTTGAGGGAACAAGATAATTATCTTGAGGGAACAAGATAATTATCTCAAAGGAACAAGATAAATCATGAGGGACCGAGATAATTATCTTGAGGGAACAAGAAATATCTTGAGGGAACAAGATAGTTATCTTGAGGGAATGAGATAACTATTTAGAGGAAACAATATTTATCTTGAGGTAACATGATAATTATCTCAAGGGAATCAGGTAAGTAATTTCGAGGGAAGTAAAAAAAAGGTAAAGGAGATGATCCTGTATAAACAGTGATCGGAGTGCCCATCTCTTTCATTGGTGATTGGGCCAGACTCCTCCATGTAATGTTGCTATAGGGGATCGCTACACCTCCTCCACAGCGAGTCTGTTACCTTCCCAGCATTTAAGAATGCCGGTACCCAAAACATACATCTGAGTGGAGAGGAGTAATCGAGATAAAGTGCCTTACTCAAGGGCACAACAACAAGATATATCATGAGGTAACATGATAATTATCTCAAGGGAACCAGATAATTATCTTGAGGGAACGAGATAATTATTTCAAGGGAATGATATATCTTGAGAGCGAGATAATTATCTTGAGGAACAAGATATTTCTTGAGGAACAAGATAATTATCTCAAAGGAACGAGATAAATCGTGAGGGACTGAGATAATTATCTTGAGGGAACAAGAAATATCTTGAGGAAATAAGATAATTATCTTGAGGGAATGAGATAACTATCTTAAGGGAACGATGTATCTTGAGGGAACAAGATAATTATCTTGAGGGAACAAGATATATCTTGAGGAAACAAGATAATTATCTCAAAAGAACGAGGGGGGATATATATCATGAGGGACCGAGATATATAATTATCTTGAGGGAACAAGAAATATCTTGAGGGAACAAGATAATTATCTCGAGAAAATGAGATCAAGAGAACAAGATAATTATTTTGAGGGAAAAAGATATATCGTGAGGGACTGAGATAATTATCTTGAGGAACAAGAAATATCTTGAGGAAATAAGATAATTATCTTGAGGGAATGAGATAACTATCTTAAGGGAACGATGTATCTTGAGGGAACAAGATAATTATCTTGAGGGAAAGATATATCTTGAGGAAACAAGATAATTATCTCAAAAGAACGAGGGGGGATATATCATGAGGGACCGAGATATATAATTATCTTGAGGGAACAAAAAATATCTCGAGGGAACAAGATAATTATCTCGAGAAAATGAGATCAAGAGAACAAGATAATTATTTTGAGGGAAAGAGATATATCGTGAGGGAACGAGATAATTATCTTGAGGGAACAAGAAATATCTTGAGGAAATAAGATAATTATCTTGAGGGAATGAGATAACTATCTTAAGGGAACGATGTATCTTGAGGGAACAAGATAATTATCTTGAGGGAACGAGATATATCTTGAGGAAACAAGATAATTATCTCAAAAGAACGAGGGGGGATATATCATGAGGGACCGAGATATATAATTATCTTGAGGGAACAAGATAATTATCTCGAGAAAATGAGATCAAGAGAACAAGATAATTATTTTGAGGGAAAAAGATATATCGTGAGGGAACGAGATAATTATCTTGAGGGAACAAGAAATATCTTGAGGAAATAAGATAATTATCTTGAGGGAATGAGATAATATCTTGAGGAACAAGATAATTATCTTGAGGGAACGAGATATATCTTGAGGAAACAAGATAATTATCTCAAAAGAACGAGGGGGGATATATCATGAGGGACCGAGATATATATAATTATCTTGAGGGAACAAGATAATTATCTCGAGAAAATGAGATCAAGAGAACAAGATAATTATTTTGAGGGAAAAAGATATATCGTGAGGGACTGAGATAATTATCTTGAGGGAACAAGAAATATCTTGAGGAAATAAGATAATTATCTTGAGGGAATGAGATAACTATCTTAAGGGAACGATGTATCTTGAGGGAACAAGATAATTATCTTGAGGGAACGAGATATATCTTGAGGAAACAAGATAATTATCTCAAAAGAACGAGGGGGATATATCATGAGGGACCCGAGATATATAATTATCAAAAATATCTCGAGGGAACAAGATAATTATCTCGAGAAAATGAGATCAAGAGAACAAGATAATTATTTTGAGGGAAAAAGATATATCGTGAGGGAACGAGATAATTATCTTGAGGGAACAAGAAATATCTTGAGGAAATAAGATAATTATCTTGAGGGAATGAGATAACTATCTTAAGGGAACGATGTATCTTGAGGGAACAAGATAATTATCTTGAGGGAACGAGATATATCTTGAGGAAACAAGATAATTATCTCAAAAGAACGAGAGGGGATATATCATGAGGGACCGAGATATATAATTATCATGAGGGAAAAGAAATATCTTGAGGGAACAAGATAATTATCTCGAGAAAATGAGATCAAGAGAACAAGATAATTATTTTGAGGGAAAAAGATATATCGTGAGGAACAGATAATTATCTTGAGGAACAAGAAATATCTTGAGGAAATAAGATAATTATCTTGAGGGAATGAGATAACTATCTTAAGGGAACGATGTATCTTGAGGGAACAAGATAATTATCTTGAGGGAACGAGATATATCTTGAGGGAACGAGATATATCTTGAGGAAACAAGATAATTATCTCAAAAAACGAGGGGGATATATCATGAGGGATCGAGATATATAATTATCTTGAGGAACAAGATAATTATCTCGAGAAAATGAGATCAAGAGAACAAGATAATTATTTTGAGGGGAAAAGATATATCGTGAGGGAATGAGATAATTATCTTGAGGGAACAAGAAATATCTTGAGGAAATAAGATAATTATCTTGAGGGAATGAGATAACTATCTTAAGGGAACGATGTATCTTGAGGGAACAAGATAATTATCTTGAGGGAACAAGATATATCTTGAGGAAACAAGATAATTATCTCAAAAGAACGAGAGGGGATATATCATGAGGGACCGAGATATATAATTATCATGAGGGAAAAAGAAATATCTTGAGGGAACAAGATAATTATCTCGAGAAAATGAGATCAAGAGAACAAAAGATAATTATTTTGAGGGAAAAAGATATATCGTGAGGGAACGAGATAATTATCTTGAGGGAACAAGAAATATCTTGAGGGAACGAGATAATTATCTTGAGGGAATGAGATAATCATCTTGAGGGAACAAGATAATTATTTTGAGGTACGTACACAGCGTGCGGGACATACACATCAGTTGCACATACTGCTTCGCATATTAGGCTAATGAAATGAAATGAATAGTTTCCCGTCACATTTTTTTCAGTGAAATATGAGGTCATGATTTCATTATTCATTATTTTGGAAAATTTAATTATTGTCAAAACTTTCATTTTTATATGGCTATTACCTATATTGTTGATAAAAGACCAGTTCAAAACAGGTATTAATGCTAAGATCATCATTACAGACATTTTGCAACAGATTGAGAAAAGATTTGAATTTGTTTTTATTAAAATGAAAAGAAATTTGCAATTTTTGTAATAACTAGAAACATGATGAGGTAATCCTTAAATTTCCATTATTTACCACATCCTCTACCCCTACAACTAAGAAAAACTGCTGATTATGATCAGCAGGGGATGTCAAACATTTTGAGTTTCAATTTTGATTATTTCCATCTCAATTTTCAGATAATTGACTTTTTATATGAAAATAATGAAAGTTTTGGTCAAATTGAAAAAGTTATGAGGGCGGGTAACGGGAAACTAATAATTTCATTACATATTACATACACCTTATGCAATACGCTTACAACACGCTATACATAGTGTGTACCTGAACAAACATGTTGCACAACAATGCATCCAGGACCAATTAAATTCAGCGCTTAGAAGTTATTATACAACAGCCACTGCACTGACATGACTAGACAGTGCACGATTTGAGGTTGGTAATTTGGCATATTTTTTGGGTCCACAGGAACAGCCCTGAAGAACAGGGAAAAAGCCAAATGAAAGAAATGCGAGATTCACTAAACCAGCATGAAGAACTCGGTGGGCAACATGAGGATTGAGGAACAAAGGAACTAAACATAATTCTTAGTCAGTGGGAGTGGTCTATTACCATGAGTAGACACATAATCTGATTGGACAATCGCATGATTTTGGGTGTCGTCTATCAGGCTGTAGATGTCCCCACGTCATCATGAGTGTTGATAACGCGTAACACGCTCATAGAGGTGCGATATGTAACACGTTGCATGCGTGAGACGCAGTGCAGAATACTCACATGCACTAGCAGTATGCGCAACAAAAGATGTGAAGTTTCGTTCATTTTAGAAAAAGGGGAGTTTTATGACGGTAACTTAATTTTTGCTTTAAAAAATAGTTTACAGTTATAAAGTAATATTTAACACGGCTGTGTACTCTAGACATTGTTTCTTTCGCGAAATTGAGCTTTTTTGAAATGTATTTACTTTGTTATGTTTTTTATTAATACAAGGAAAGAAAATCCAGATTTGTTAACTCCAAATGCTCTATTTTATGGATTTTATTTCACTATTTCACTCGCTTCCGCAATTTAAAAGGAAAGAAAATCTTTGTTGTACCATCGGGTATACGCGCGCACTAACGCATCGCGTTTGTAGACGCGCTAATTTGTTAACGCACAGATACGCTATGCATACATAACGCTTATCTGATGCGCGGCGCATCTTATGGAAGCACCACGGAAGCACTGATTTCATAAAAACCTTGCGGTCAAATGGCTCCGTTTTAGCTGATAAAATGTGAATTTTTTCAAGTTCTTTCCCCCGATTTAAACACCAAGATGTGAATAGATTTTGCCCACACTTCTCAAGGGGCTGTGGATTTACCCGATGTTCACGTAATGTAAGGTAGATAAACGAGAACTGCCGCATTCTCCTGTGAGCTTCGATCAAAGTGCAAAATGTGACCTCTTTAAACTTCAACAGCCTTTATTTCAATGTTCATTTTCTCGGTAAAATGACGATTTAGGTACACGATAACTCAATAAATACAGCATCTATAGGTAAGCAATTATGCTCATCATAAAAAGCATGATCGACTTAAGAAACGGTTTTCTCATTTTTTTATATTTTGGTCTATTTCCGATTTTAGGCATCATTTTGTGCAAATAGGCGTTTGTGAATTTAAAAAAAATTATTTTGATGCCTTATATGGTCAATATCTAAAAAATAAGGCCACTATCAAAAAAATTAAAAAACCGTTTTTGGAATGATGTCTGAAGATTAAGAAAAAAACAAAACGAACATTTTTGGAAAGAGTGTTTTTTGTTATGATGTACCGAACAAAAATCGCCAAAAACTCACTTTTTTGTGATTTTCTTCATAATTGTTGTTTTTACACCAAATCTGTATTTATATTAAGATTCATTGATGTATTGCCTTTATAAAATGTATACTTTTATATGTCTTATGTGAATAATTACAAAGTTATGGCACTTTTACTACATGCATGTCTGAGAGTACACAGCTGCCTTAACTGACTAAAGAATGAGAATAAACAATAGGAATTTTTATTTTGAGTATCCTCTACCTATGATAGACGACAGGCAGGTCCAATATTTTTATCGTAGTGGATACTGGCGCAGTTATTCTGTAAAAATCGTGTATGTTATGTAGAATGGACATGACTGACTAGAATTATATCAAATTATCATGCATGAATAAAATAGGTATCCCAGGGAAACCTTAGTTAACACATTTGCTAGTCAGCCAAATTTGCCGACAATGTCAATGCATATTTATATAGAAATTTAAAACAACTGGCGAAGAATGAAACCTACATAAATATGTTTTCTATACTTCACTTGACCCAAATATATGATTTTTATGGTGATAAGACAATCGCACATGGAATTTTAGAGGATTTTGATAGCAGTTCCATTAAAAAAGCTGCTATCATAATGAGACTAAGATCTAGAAACACCCCGAAATGCCGTTTTGGGGAATTTTGCTAGCTGAATCTTTTTGATGAAAGTCAATCTTTGACAAGATGTAACTTTGCTACGGAAAGTGCTATGAAAAAAGGTTTTCAGTTTTGGCTTTGTTTACCCAAGGGCTTTAATTTGATATATAAAATGATGCAGTTTGATGGCAAATTTGAATTCACCTAGCATACCTCAGTTGTAGTAACTACAAATTTCGAACGTTTGAGGACTTGTTCTCAAGTTGTAGAAGGTGCCATAGGGTGGCTAGAGTGTTAATTATTTTCATTATAAATGTCGCAAAATATTTATAAATATTGACAATAATTAATAACCCGTTTCACCTCTCCATATATTCATACATTGCTCACCTGTGTTTTCATATCATATTTTGTGGTGAAAAATGATTACAAATGTGTAATTTGCAATCATTTTTGGAGCAACGATTTCTTCGAACCGACGGCTAAGTGTGTATGTGAATGCACATTAAACACATACAAACACATACACAGCACCTGTTGGAACTCCCGGTTATTGGAACTGAGCATACCTAAATAAAACTCACTTTTTTTACTCAGTAAGCTTCTGGTTCTGGTTCTGGTTCTGGTTGAGTCGGCATTGCCAGACATGCTGTACTTCACCAACTTTGCGGTCAAAGGTCTATCGCATTTAATGGCGTCAGCGTCATGAAAAGAGCTAATTAATGAAGTTTATTTTTGAACATTTCCCGCTCGTCGCTGTCACTGTCGTCTCGTCGAGGTCATTCCAGTCGGTCGTCGTTCTGTGGAAGTAGCTGAATTTGTGCACATCCGTGCCTTATCAGCTCCCTGTTGAGTTTCCTGCTGTTTCCTCTTGTTTTCAATCCTGCTGTTCCACCCTGATGAACATAGTCTTCCGCTCTAATTCCAACTTCCCCATTCATGATCCTATACATGAGCTGGAGTCTGGCGTCTTTTCTTCTGTCTTGTAACGCTTCCCATCCCAGCACTCTGGTCATTTCTGTGACACTGCTGAGTTGCTTGTAGTCATTCATACAGAATCTTGCTGCCTTTCTCTGCACTGCCTCGATGGCTACGATGTCCTTCTTCTTGTACGGGTCCCAAGAGCAACCAGCGTATTCCAGGATTGGACGTACCAGCGTTTTATAAGCTGTCTCTTTCATTTCTCTCGGGCAAAACCACAAGTTACGCTTGAGGAAACCAAGAACTTTGTTGGCTTTGGATGTCAACTTCTGGTATTGAGCCTTCCAGCTCATCTTGCTATCAATTTCGACACCAAGGTATGGATGAGAGTCTACCTCTTGCAGCGGTTGTCCACAGAAGTTGTAACTTCTGTCGGGCGCTTCTTTCTTAGTTGATAGCTTCATGACTGAACACTTGGCTGGGTTGAATGACATCTCCCATTCCTCTTGCCACTTTTCCAACTGGTGTAAATCTTTCTGCAGTATGTCCATCTCTCTACTGGTCTTCCCAGATGTATATATGACGCAGTCATCTGCAAATAATCTAGCAGTACTCCTGATGTTGTTTGGCAGGTCATTTATGAATAACAGGAACAATAGGGGGCCCAGTACTGTACCCTGAGGTACACTAGAAAGCACCTCCCTTGGGGCCGATACCATGCCGTTGCATACCACCTTCTGAGATCTTTCAGTCAAGAAGTGTCTAATCCATTTCAGCAGGGATCCTCTGATACCATGGTGATCAAGTTTGCCAAGGAGTCTCTCATGGGGACTTTGTCAAATGCTTTGGCAAAGTCTAAGATGGCCATATGAACTGTCTCATCATTCTCCATACTTTTAGTAAGGTCATGAGTGGTTAACACTAGTTGAGTGACAGTGGAGTGCTTGGCTCTGAAACCATGTTGGTTGTCCACCAAAATATTGTGTTTCTCCAGGTGTTTCATAACATGTGAGTGTATTATGTGCTCCAGAATTTTACTCACTACACTTGTGAGAGATACGCCTCTGTAGTTACCAGGGTTGTCTCTAGCCCCTTTCTTGAAAATGGCACAAATATTTGCCTCTCTCCATTGATTGGGTAGAGTTCCTTCCTCAACCGACTGTTGAAAGATGTCTGTGAGAACAGGGGTTATCTCTTCAGCACACATTTTGAGAATCCACGGTGGTATACCATCTGGACCAGGGGCCTTGTTTGGTTTCAGGTTGTTAATCTGCTTCAGCACGCCTTCTTCACCAATCCGGAGATCTGGAATGTCAGGGATGCTACTTCTTCCTAGTGATGGTATTCGGCTTGTGTCTTCTTTGGTGAATACTCCTGCAAACTGGTTACTAAGGGCTTCAGCCTTCCCAAGATCATCACTGATTATTTTATTGTTGACTTTCAGATCAGCAACTCCTGTATCTTCCTGGCTTCCTAGCTTACTAAAATTAGTACTAGTAGTAGCCTAAATTCTACGTACGAACTCACTCTGATCCAGTAAACGTTTGTGTAAACCTTGCAGCAAGCTTAGATGCCTGAAAGTTTGGAAAACGTCAACATTTTATTAGAATTATTGTAGAATTACATTCTTTTTTGCGTGATTGTTTACATTTGGATCCCAATTACAGCCCGTCACCACTTGAGACAGGCTCTCCGAAGCTTTCAATCATGAATATTCATTACCAGTGTAAATCAACTTCCGGGTTTAATTCTTTAACGCAGGAAGAACATGCCTTTTGCAACAAGCCCGGAAACAAGCAACGGTTGCAAATATCTTATGATGACAGGTAAGTTTAATTTATTTATTCATAGACCTAATCTCGATTTTGGTAAATGTGGTACTGGTAGACGACTCTTCGATCTTTCGAACTCGAAGGTTTCAAATTTCAATATGAATATTTCACTGACTGAGTTTGAAAATGAAATAGGTAAGTAAGCTTAAAACAATTAATATAATAAAATTAATATCCAGTGACAGCAGTCAGCAGTGTACTTTCCCATTTCTTACAACTGTCAAAGGGGACACCACCAACCCTCCCTCACGAAATTGATGCCACACGCCAGCCAGGAGTGTTTGCCAGTACAACTTGTACCAAGTACCAAACTATATTACTATTTTGCAGTAAACCTTTGACGAGCGCGACTACTCTATAGTAAGAATTCCAATTGAATGAACGCAGCTTTTAACAGCTGCACTCGATCCAACCGCGATCGTATATTGCGTATTTCAAACTACAACGCGAACGCACGACCTTGGATACAATGCTATCCAATCACGATTGCGTTGGCATGGTTGATTCACTTCGCGTTACTCACGCACAGTCGCTGCGCTGGCGTACATCGCGCAGTGTACGCAAAAATTCGTCACGCTATTGAATGCTGCGTTCATTCAATTGGAATTCCCACTATAGTACTAGTACTGTGATAAGTACTAAAGTAGGTTCCAAGTTTCTTCCACTGATTCGGAGACATGCCGCAAAATAAGGCCATAGGCCTAAATATAATGCTGTGTCAGACATAATCCTTGAACACGGCAAAAGTTCCAAGTCAACAAAAACATCTGCATCCAGCGATGCTGAGGTCTTCATCAGTGCTCGGGCCCCAGTTCTATAAAGTAGAAATACTCGGAGACTTGTTTCTGACTAGAAAACATTTGCACGAACGTGTTTTCTAACCCGAGCAGACGAGTCACTTCTGCGTTGTGATGTTTACTGCAGAGCTGCCAGATGAAAGAGGCATTCCAAGTATCAGCGTCTGCTGTGTCTGATGTTGCAGATTCGGAGCTAACAGCATGTAAGCCTACAGTGCATGGTTCATTCATAAATTTCCACTCGGCAACAGCAGATCGCCTCAGGAGCCAATCAGAGACAAGTGCGTCCAATGCAATAAATACTCGATGTATGCTTAAAATACGCGCTCGTCAAAGGTTTACTGAAATTGATTATATGCCTGGTTCCACACAGAAAATATGCAGTATTTGCTGTCTGGTAAGCAGATACAAAACAAGAGCGCATGAATTAAGACGTCAGAGCAGGTCAAAGTACCGTACCGGTACTATTTCAGTCTACGTCCCTGTATAGTATGATTATCGCTCAAACAAGGAAACCTCTTCACGAATTCACTCGTCTTGGGGATCCTACTACATATATGTACTACATCACCAGTTGAAATAAACATCTTTAACAAGTTTGCAAAAACAAATTTTTCATTCCTCTAAACAACATGTAACATGAAATCCTACTATTACCCGTCAATTTATGTCAACCAAAAGGAAATTTTCAAACCTCTGTAACTAGCGAGTAGAACGCATGAGTTGACCAAAATGGCAGCTCCTGATCATCTCAGATTCACAAAGATCACTATCACGCATGCGTATCATGACATCAGTATCAAGCTGCTCATTAAGTATTAGAGGAAGTTTCCGGCAATCACAACATTAAGTCTTATTAGAAAAATTATCAAGCATGAATCACATGGTTTTTTTTTAAACAAACTCATATTAACCATAAAAGCGAATAAAAACAGCAATCTCTCAACGCGATATTCAAAATTCCGCGCACGAAATGTTCTAGAACAATGACGTCATGGTTATTTGTGCTCAATTGTCGTCAGGCAATTTCGGCGTGGGAATTTTGAATATCGCGTGTTGAGAAATGGCTGTTTTTATTCGTTTTTATGGTTAATATGAGTTTGTTTTTTAAAAATAAAACCACATGAATTTTTTTTTTTTTTTTTTTTTTCAAATTTTTTAATGAGAGAAGAAAGTGTTCAGGACTCTCCAAATCCATGAAAAAAAAAAAAATTAAAAATCGTTAAAAAAAAAATTTAATATTTTTTTAAAAGATTTTTTCAAAAATGTAAAAAAAAACCGCATTTGGAGCCAAAATACGCAAATTGCACCGCAAATAAGGCTAATGGAACTCGATTATTAGTTTCCGATTGGATGTTTGAAAAAAAGGACGAGGTCGCTATTTCATCTATATAAATAAAAGGAAGTCGCTAAATCTTGTGCGCGAATAGACTCAGAGATGATTTCACTTTCAGCTCTGATTTATTAAATACATTGATCGGGTACATATTGCCATTAAACCATCTAAGGTAAACTTTATCACAAATTGATGGTAACTAAGAGAATAACATAAAAAAAACTGTCGTGTTGCTATGCAAAATCGCATGCAGTGGCATTGTGGGTAATAAGGACAGTGTGAACCGCGTAATAATATTTCCATTAAAAAACCATACGCAGAGCAACATTGCCCTGTTTTCTGCCAACTGCGAGGTGGCCAAGAAATGATTCAGGCTATCTAGATTCACAACACCGCGTACTTTACGAATGATCTTACGAGCTTTTAGCCCCCTACAGAGCTCGCACCCCATTTTCCGCCACTGCACCGAAGTTGGCAGCCAAGAGATTGAGGCTACGTCGCGTGAATTTTATTATTTATTCTAGGACTATAATGAATCGTCGTTTAGTTTTACAGCCACATTCATACGGGAGATTGAGGAATATACGGGGAATGCATTGCACTTTATTTGGTTGAAAACGGTCAAGACCAAGAATTGGCCTCAAAATCAGTGAAAATATGGTTAAAACCGGGGGTTTTCCCGGGTTTTTTTGTTGTCAAAACTCAGTGGTAGCGCGTACCGTAACTAACTGGCAGCAGGGGTTGGCGTTAGTACGTCGGCGCGCTGAGCAATGTGACGCGCTTGACGCACGGGTGCATAATATGCACAGACCAACTTTCCGTGCCAGAGAAATAGAAAAGAAAAGAAAGGAAGACAAAACTGAAAAGGTAGGCCTATGGATGGGTCGGGTTGTGGATTATATGCATGGTACTGGATTCGGTTAAGAGATTACCCGCCAAGATGATAAAAATCGTGAGGATACGAGAGGAAAGAAGGAAGCTAAGTAACTAACTAACTAACTAACTAAGTAACTAAGTAACTAAGTAACTAACTAACTAACTAACTAACTAACTAACTAACTATCTATCAAACGGGAAATCACAAGCTAAGCAGGAAATATGAAAAATGGGAACAAAATGTAGAAAAAAATCCAAAACTAAAAGGAGAAATGTAAGAAATGGTAGATTTATAAAATAATGCATGGGAACAGGGCTCAATAAATGAATAACATGGAAACGGAAATCACGAGCTAAGCAGCATGGGAACAAAATAGACCTATGCAAAAGAAACCGAAGAGAAAGAAAGGAGCTAAATGAATAGAAAAAAAAGAAAAAAAGAAGACAAAAAAAAGGTAGGCCTCACGGGTAGGCCTATTATACAGGTTATGATTACAGTAACTAAATGAAACGGGAGCAAACTAAAGAGGGAAAGAAAGAAACTAATCAGGAAAATTAAGGGAAAAAAGAAGTTAAAATTAGAAACTAATCACAAAAAATAAGAAAAATAAATAACAACTGAAGGAAATGGGAAATCACAAGCTAAGCAGCTGATAATGAAGCTATAAAGGGAAACGATAAGAAAGGATAGATTTAGAAAATAATGGGAATGGGGTTAAGCCTAAATAGATAAATAACATGGAAACGGAAAATCACAAGCTAAATAGCATTTTGTTTTAATGGAAACAAACCAGGCCCGTGCAGAATAAACTGAAAAGAAAATGGAAATGCAAGAAGGGACAGGTTTAGAAAAATAAAATTTACCTTTCAATGATTCTACCTTTTCAGTAATTCCTCCTGTTTTAGTGATCGCTCCCATTTACTCATCTAGCGGGGACCCGCTAGTTATTCATTATTCGGTCTCTTTTCATTATCCATTATCATCATTATGTCAACAAAATCAATGATTTTATGAACAGCTTTCTCCAAATTTAGGTTCCCCACCAGTACCAAAGTATATATTGTTGATGAAAGACCATCTCAAAACTGGTATTAATGCTTAGATCATCTTTACAGACATTTTGCAACAGACAGAGAAAAGATTTGAATTTGTTTTCATTAAAATGAAAAGAAATTTGCAATTTTTGTAATCACTAGAAACATGATGAGGTAATCCTTAAATTTCCATTATTTACTACATCCTCTACCCCTACAACTAAGAAAAACTGCTGATTATGATCAGCAGGGGATGTCACACATTTTGAGAGTTTCAATTTTGATTATTTCTATTTCAATTTACAGATCATTGACTTTTTTATGAAAATAATGAAAGTTTTGGTCAAATTGAAAAAGTGATGCGGGCGGTCAATAGGAAACTAACAATCGAGTTCCATTAGCCTAATGCAATTGCATATTCTTAGCAGCCCTTGTATAGGCCATGTGGACAAAAACTGGGTGTGTACAAATTTAGGTGTGTAAAATACTCCCTACACGGTTGGCTGCATAAACACTTTGTGTAGGGTCTCTCATTTCAATTCTTGTTCAAAATATTCACTAAGCCTATGAGGTCGCATGTCATGAATTGGTCATCTTTTGTGTAACATACTGTAAAATGAGGAACATATCACAAATTGTGATTCACTTCAACACAACTTTTAATAAATACATTTTAGACCATTATAAGTATATATTTCTGGAAAGCTTATATTACAAGGATGCCAAATCAACAAAATATAACATCATAATACAGGGTGGGTAAGAAATATACAGGGTGGAACATCAACAAAATTAGCGTCTTTCTTGTCACAGTGAACCCCATATTTTTCTTTTCTGAAAGCTATGTAGCTCAAAATAAATATGGATTCAGAAAGACATTTCATGGGCCCATCAAACAAATTAGGAAGAAAGAGTTTGGTATCCCTTGTGTTAAACATATAGGGTGGTCAAAAATTGTAAAATAATTTTACAATTTTTATGACATTTATCAATCAAAACTTTTTTCCTCCATTTCTGGCACTAAAACTAATAGCATAATTGAATTCCTCATCAAATTTCCTTAAAAATATGTGTACTTTTGAATAAGCAGGATGATTCAGGCCAAAGATAGGCCATTTAGAAATGTCAGAGCATTACGTGTACACTTTGTACAGTAACATATAGGAAAAACCGTCTTAATTAGCATTTAATTAGGCAATTAATTAGTTACATCTTTTGTTACAGTTGATCTACTATGAGGTAGATCTACAATCCAGGATGATATATGTGCAATTTGTGGTCCATGCTAGTTGTACTTTTTAAGATACAAAGGTTTGAAGTTTGCCATATTTTCACAATTTTGTGTACAACCCTATGGGGCTCCCCGCCCCAGCTCCCCCCGCCTGCTCCCCCATTGACACATCTTACATATTGAAGTATAAATCTCAAAGTAGTTGTCCAATTGACTTGGGGTTTTTGTATTTGATAAAGAACATAATTATCTACAAAATGACACCAAACTTTCCACAATAGGTACTATACTTTTAGAATAAACCAAACTTGAAGTGTGAAGAAAGCATTTTCATGTTACGGCTCCCCCATTTTTGGGTGACCTATTTGTGACATGCGACCATGAACGAAATTCAAATTTCAGATTTGCATCCTATGATTAGGACCTGAACTGTGGGATAGACCTCTGTTGTACTTTTTTGATAATAATTCTGATCATATCACATTATTTCAAACTACAATGCGAACGCACAACCTTGGATACAATGCTTAGTTGCTAACATCACAAGTGCGTTGGCATGGTTGGATTCACTTCCGCTTTACTCATGCACAGTCGTAGACGTACACGCTGATGAACATCAAGCAGTGTACGTAAAAAATTGTCATGCTATTGAAAACTGCGTTCATTCAATTGGAATTCCCACTATAGTTTACTACAATTTGTTTACTACAGTACAATTTATCGCAATCGATATCGTGATAAATTTTGCTGTGATATCGCGACATGGAAAACCCCTGGCAATGCCCACCCTTATCTTTTATGTTATTGCTTGTCGTGATTGGCTTTGTTTACTTCCATACTACAATTGCTTAGTGTCATGCTCCATCGATTTCTACTAGATTTCAATATGTCCTCAAATGTGATATATCTCTGTAGAAAATGACAATTGCCTGTGCTTTTCTTTTGTAATTATGGGTGTTGTTTATTCTCAATATATATCACGAGTGATATGTGATGCCACTCACTCATATGATATTGGCATTGCAAAAGTTCAGAGTTGCTGTTGCATAACTTTTATATTTCATGTTTGCTTTCCATGATAAGCCAAACAAAAATTGGGCCAATAATATTTTGATAGATAGTTATTTTGATTAGCCAACTGTATCTTAAAGGTTGCCTATTTGTTGGAAATGCAATTTGAACAACATTTTTGATGCAATCGCCCATCACGATCAGCTGTGTTTACTTCGTAACTTTCATTGCTTTAAAGTTTACACAGTGTCAACGCTAGATTTCAATAGCTTTGGACTCCAGGGTTGATTGTGAAGTTATTGGTGAGCATATTCAAAGCTAGACTTGTTGAGTAAATTCCTGATTCTAAACATGACAATCTTTTCCTTTAAACCACTATAATTTAAGGGAAGGAGTATGAACGTTTGGACAGTATTTATTGTGGGACATTAGAGCACATCAGACATATCGAATTGCATTCTGAATACGAAGAATGGCCTTCTGATATCAAATAATTTTGATTTTTGAAATTCGCAATCATTAAAAATTGATATTTTTGATATTTAACAGTACTCGAAGTAAACTTTATAAATCTGATGATTTCTACCTAAAGTGTATGTAGGTGGGATGAAAAGCCGACGATCAATTGAAAATTTTGACTTTTATTGAAGATATGGATTTTTTCCCCAAAACACCAAAAAAATTAGGTCTTTTTGGGAAAAAATCCATATCTTCAATATGAAAGGTCAAAATTTTCAATTGATCGTCGGCTTTTCCTCCCAGCTACATACATTTTAAGACTATATCATTAAATTTATAAAATTTACTTCGAGGACTGTTATATCCCCAAAATGTGAAAAATATCAAATTTTAATAATTTGTCTTAAAATTTGTATTATATCATGAATTTCAAAAATGAAAATTATTTGATATCAGAAAGACATTCTTCAGTATTCAGAATGCAATTCGATAGGTCTGATGTGCTCTCATGTCCCACAAAAATGCTGTCAAAACGCTCAAGTTAAAGAGCTGCCAAACACTTTGAGTCGACTTTTACAGTTTACACAGTCTCATGCTTCATTGATTTCCTTTTTATTTCATCCAAGTCATTTGGTCTCCCATTTATTGTTCCATTCCATCTGTCCTTGTCCTTGTTTTGCCTTGGCACCTTTTTTTTTCTTCTTTTTTTTTTGATGTAATGGGCATCACTTTAATTTAGTGTTTTCACTATTGGGTTTATTCTGGCAGGCTTGCTAGCCTATTGTTATTTTATTTTTTTTTTTTCAAAATAATACATTACCTTTTTTCAAGAAACTTGACATCTTGAATACAAAATATGGTTAAAACCGGGGGTTTTCCCGGGTTTTTTTGTTGTCAAAACTCAGTGGTAGCGCGTACCGTAACTAACTGGCAGCAGGGGTTGGCGTTAGTACGTCAGGCATTGAGCAATGTGACGCTGCACGCACGGGTGCATAATATGCACAGACCAACTTTCCGTGCCAGAGAAATAGAAAAGAAAAGAAAGGAAGACAAAACTGAAAAGGTAGGCCTATGGATGGGTCGGGTTGTGGATTATATGCATGGTACTGGATTCGGTTAAGAGATTACCCGCCAAGATGATAAAAATCGTGAGGATACGAGAGGAAAGAAGGAAGCTAAGTAACTAACTAACTAACTAAGTAACTAAGTAACTAAGTAAGTAACTAACTAACTAACTAACTAACTAACTAACTATCTATCAAACGGGAAATCACAAGCTAAGCAGGAAATATGAAAAATGGGAACAAAATGTAGAAAAAATCCAAAACTAAAAGGAGAAATGTAAGAAATGGTAGATTTATAAAATAATGCATGGGAACGGGGCTCAATAAATGAATAACATGGAAACGGAAATCACGAGCTAAGCAGCATGGGAACAAAATAGACCTATGCAAAAGAAACTGAAGAGAAAGAAAGGAGCTAAATGAATAGAAAAAAAAAGAAGAAGACAAAAAAGGTAGGCCTACGGGTAGGCCTATTATACAGGTTATGATTACAGTAACTAAATGAAACGGGAGCAAACTAAAGAGGGAAAGAAAGAAACTAATCAGGAAAATTAAGGGAAAAAAGAAGTTAAAATTAGAAACTAATCACAAAAAATAAGAAAAATAAATAACAACTGAAGGAAATGGGAAATCACAAGCTAAGCAGCTGATAATGAAGCTATAAAGGGAAACGTATAAGAAAGGATAGATTTAGAAAATAATGGGAATGGGGTTAAGCCTAGATAGATAAATAACATGGAAACGGAAAATCACAAGCTAAATAGCATTTTGTTTTAATGGAAACAAACCAGGCCCGTGCAGAATAAACTGAAAAGAAAATGGAAATGCAAGAAGGGACAGGTTTAGAAAAATAAAATTTACCTTTCAATGATTCTACCTTTTCAGTAATTCCTCCTGTTTTAGTGATCGCTCCCATTTACTCATCTAGCGGGACCCGCTAGTTATTCATTATTCGGTCTCTTTTCATTATCCATTATCATCATTATGTCAACAAAATCAATGATTTTATGAACAGCTTTCTCCAAATTTAGGTTCCCCACCAGTACCAAAGTATATATTGTTGATGAAAGACCATCTCAAAACTGGTATTAATGCTTAGATCATCTTTACAGACATTTTGCAACAGACAGAGAAAAGATTTGAATTTGTTTTCATTAAAATGAAAAGAAATTTGCAATTTTTGTAATCACTAGAAACATGATGAGGTAATCCTTAAATTTCCATTATTTACTACATCCTCTACCCTACAACTAAGAAAAACTGCTGATTATGATCAGCAGGGGATGTCACACATTTTGAGAGTTTCAATTTTGATTATTTCTATTTCAATTTACAGATCATTGACTTTTTTATGAAAATAATGAAAGTTTTGGTCAAATTGAAAAAGTGATGCGGGCGGTCAATAGGAAACTAACAATCGAGTTCCATTAGCCTAATGCAATTGCATATTCTTAGCAGCCCTTGTATAGGCCATGTGGACAAAAACTGGGTGTGTACAAATTTAGGTGTGTAAAATACTCCCTACACGGTTGGCTGCATAAACACTTTGTGTAGGGTCTCTCATTTCAATTCTTGTTCAAAATATTCACTAAGCCTATGAACGAAATTCAAATTTCAGATTTGCATCCTATGATTAGGACCTGAACTGTGGGATAGACCTCTGTTGTACTTTTTTGATAATAATTCTGATCATATCACATTATTTCAAACTACAATGCGAACGCACAACCTTGGATACAATGCTTAGTTGCTAACATCACAAGTGCGTTGGCATGGTTGGATTCACTTCCGCTTTACTCATGCACAGTCGTAGACGTACACGCTGATGAACATCAAGCAGTGTACGTAAAAAAATTGTCATGCTATTGAAAACTCGTTCATTCAATTGGAATTCCACTATAGTTTACTACAATTTGTTTACTACAGTACAATTTATCGCAATCGATATCGTGATAAATTTTGCTGTGATATCGCGACATGGAAAACCCCTGGCAATGCCCACCCTTATCTTTTATGTTATTGCTTGTCGTGATTGGCTTTGTTTACTTCCATACTACAATTGCTTAGTGTCATGCTCCATCGATTTCTACTAGATTTCAATATGTCCTCAAATGTGATATATCTCTGTAGAAAATGACAATTGCCTGTGCTTTTCTTTTGTAATTATGGGTGTTGTTTATTCTCAATATATATCACGAGTGATATGTGATGCCACTCACTCATATGATATTGGCATTGCAAAAGTTCAGAGTTGCTGTTGCATAACTTTTATATTTCATGTTTGCTTTCCATGATAAGCCAAACAAAAATTGGGCCAATAATATTTTGATAGATAGTTATTTTGATTAGCCAACTGTATCTTAAAGGTTGCCTATTTGTTGGAAATGCAATTTGAACAACATTTTTGATGCAATCGCCCATCACGATCAGCTGTGTTTACTTCGTAACTTTCATTGCTTGAAAGTTTACACAGTGTCAACGCTAGATTTCAATAGCTTTGGACTCCAGGGTTGATTGTGAAGTTATTGGTGAGCATATTCAAAGCTAGACTTGTTGAGTAAATTCCTGATTCTAAACATGACAATCTTTTCCTTTAAACCACTATAATTTAAGGGAAGGAGTATGAACGTTTGGACAGTATTTATTGTGGGACATTAGAGCACATCAGACATATCGAATTGCATTCTGAATACGAAGAATGGCCTTCTGATATCAAATAATTTTGATTTTTTGAAATTCGCAATCATTAAAAATTGATATTTTTGATATTTAACAGTACTCGAAGTAAACTTTATAAATCTGATGATTTCTACCTAAAGTGTATGTAGGTGGGATGAAAAGCCGACGATCAATTGAAAATTTTGACCTTTCGTATTGAAGATATGGATTTTTTTCCCCAAAACACCAAAAAAAAAAATTAGGTCTTTTTGGGAAAAAAATCCATATCTTCAATATGAAAGGTCAAAATTTTCAATTGATCATCCGCTTTTCCTCCCAGCTACATACATTTTAAGACTATATCATTAAATTTCTAAAATTTACTTCGAGGACTGTTATATCCCCCAAATGTGAAAAATATCAAATTTTAATAATTTGTCTTAAAATTTGTATTATATCATGAATTTCAAAAAATGAAAATTATTTGATATCAGAAAGACATTCTTCGTATTCAGAATGCAATTCGATAGGTCTGATGTGCTCTCATGTCCCACAAAAAATGCTGTCGAAACGCTCAAGTTAAAGAGCTGCCAAACACTTTGAGTCGACTTTACAGTTTACACAGTCTCATGCTTCATTGATTTCCTTTTTATTTCATCCAAGTCATTTGGTCTCCCATTTATTGTTCCATTCCATCTGTCCTTGTCCTTGTTTTGCCTTGGCACCTTTTTTCTTCTTTTTTTTTTGATGTAATGGGCATCACTTTAATTTAGTGTTTTCACTATTGGGTTTATTCTGGCAGGCTTGCTAGCCTATTGTTATTTTTTTTTTCAAAATAATACATTACCTTTTTTCAAGAAACTTGACATCTTGAATACAAAATTGCATCATGCAGTAAAAAGATGTCAAACATGCTTTGAAAGGCATGATGTGGTACAGTTTTTGGCAAGGTTCTGATTGGCTAATTGAATCACACCATCAATTTTGCACCTCATTTGCTAATCAAGCTATAGAGTTCTTTTTAAACAATAATCAGGAAGTGCATCCAGTTCTTTTATGTCAAGAAACATGGAGTTTCAAACAAAATATTTAAAGCTTGTTCGTCAAAATGAAAGGTACCATACTGTGCATGTTTGTATCTAGCTAAAAATATGTTTAACCTTGATGTAAAAGTATTTAAATTAGTCATTTTAACCTAAGTTTAAAGCTGGGGTGGTGTAAACTGTAAAAATATCTTCTAGGCCAAGTTAAAAAAATAATGTATTTCTTGTCTGGATTTTTAAAAATTTTTAATCTGTAAAGCACAGGCATCATAAAATGTTTTTTTTTTTGTGTGCGATTTTCGACCTGAAGTTAAAATTTATACATTGTTTTATTCTATTCCTAGTGTGAATTCAGAATTTAACAGCTGTGCAGCTAATAACCTGTGGAACTTATATTAATTTTAATATTATCTCTGGGAACCAACATCATTGATGAATAAATTTGTTTAGCTTGTAGTTTCAAGCCACAGCAGCTGAAAGGAGTATCCCATCATGCATTGCAGTATATCTGCATGCTCCATAGCAAATGTATACAAAATATAGAGCCGCTTAGATATTGAGACCTATTGACAGATTCACAATACTCTGGAGGTCATATTTTTTCAAACAAAAGTCTAAGCTCCCCTGATTTCAATGAGTTATTGAACGTTGAAGTGATGGATTTTGTGTACATTTTCAATGGCACATGCATTCTATTATGGTAGAGCAAAGCATAATGGGATACTCCCTTCAGCTGCTGTGGTTTCAAGCAATAAGCAGTTCGTTTTCACTAAATATTATTTTTTTCCCATTATTTTTATTTGTAAATTTAATGATGTGACAACTTGCATTACACCATCAAGATAACAAGCTTGTAATTAACCCCCTGAGCACTATCTGCCGATCTAACATTGCCTCGGATTGGTCAATTACATGATATCTTCATTTTAATCACCAATCAGAATGGAGCTTTGCAAATAGTTCACCCAAATTTTTTTGAGTGGTGAAATTATTCTATCAATGTTTCTGATTGGTCCAATTGATAATGAAAACATCTTTTTGACCAATCAGCAGGTAGTTCTCATGGGGTTAATACATGACATATGTACTTGTATCTTTTCACTTACAGCTGTATGAGATAGAACATCATGATGGAACCAGGTCGTTCAAAGTCTGAAAACGAACAAAGTCCCAAGAAGAAAATGAGTAAATCCAAAACGAGCAAATCAGAAAAGGGCTTTGCTATGTCATTTGCTCCACCTGGGTAAGTACAAAATGTAACATCTTCATAATTTTTGTATATGCCATTAGCTATTACTCTGAAATCTTTTAAGGGTAGACTTGGTATTGTTGGTTGAAGCAGCCAAAAAATAAAAATTGATTTTCATTATCCAAATCAATATATTATTGAAAAATAACATTTTGATGTTTTGCAAAAGTTCATTCTACTTTGAAAACTTGCTTTATTGTTGTTTTGAGTTAAGAACGTTTTACAAAAGTGTTGTTGTTTCAGCTCTCTTAACAACATAACTCGAGAACCACAGGGCCTACAAAAGTGTATCTGTGATATTTGAATTCTTCTACACACACACACGCTATGAAATGATCAATGCAATTTTTGCCAAAGCTCACTACCATTCGCAAAATGCTGTGAATGACTAAATCGCAACAGTTTAAAATAGTTGCTAACCTTAAACGTATCTGCTATGAACACTGAACTGGATTTGATTTTTTTTTTGACTTGGCAAAACTTGCTATGCACTGTGTCTTTTGTATAGCAATTCCTAAAATTAACAGTGATATTTGATTTGATTTTGTATGTATTTCAGATCACGGATTGGAACCTTTTTATGCAGCTTAGATAAGTTGAACAGCTCTAGCTCAGATGATATCGAACAAATCCGCAACCTCACTGCCAAAATTCAACATTGTGTTAGAGAACAAGGTAGAGTACATCTCGTTTATAGTTTGTTGTGTGAAAATAATCTCTGCTCTACCTAAAATTTCTTACTTCACTGAACATGTTCAGGGCAAATTGTGGGATAGGCTTTTATGACGGGAATTCATTACAATTAGTGGGTGTTTAGCGGGTTCGCCGTCGGACTAGTTTAGAACTGTCAAGCTTCAGGGCAGTAAATATTAGTAGGTCATCATATTTCTAGTCCAAGAAAAGAGTACTCAACCTGAGGACATTTCATTCCTTTTATTACTTTGTTTTTGTTGTGGCATCTTCTGTTTACCGCAAACGATACTAGTTGCTCAGCATCACATTTGCCAGTTGTTATCAACAATGTGGCTAAGATTGTATTGCTCTTCATCCCTGTTCGTGATGTCTAGCAAACGAACTGACAACTGCATTGCTGAGCAACCAGCATCATCTGCAGTTACAACAATAATAGTGTAAAAAAGGAGTATGCAAGACTTTGAAACATCCGCAGGTTGAGAATTATTTCTTGGACTAGTAATATAATTATCTCCTATAAAACTTCTTACTTCATTATTCTTACTACGTATAAATATAATTAGTGAGGCAAAGTTAGTTTGTTTTAGCTTGTTTTATTCTACCATTCTATTTTATTGCTGATCCATGTCTGTGTCCATAAATTTTTATCCAATTTTTTTTCTCCTTCAATCTAAGACCAGATTTTTCCTGGTTAGCTAATCCAACCTTTACATGTTCTCCTCATTGATGTTATACTCGACAACATCACTTTGCGCATCTTCTCAAATGGAATAATGTGAGCATTGTTTTACTTAATTATGCAAGGCATTGTATGTTTCTCTTGACAGATAAATGTCGTAAAGAAGTGATGTCGAGTACAACCAATGGAGTTGAGATACTTCTTGCAACTTTGGAGGTAAGAATAATTTTGTTGTGTTAAGTATTTTGTGACAAACCATGTTCATGGATTATTGCAGTCAAGGATCATTGTACTTTTAAGAACCATTATCATATTATGCAGTCTTGATTTTTTTTCACTAACTAGCCAACGATAACAACATATCTCTTAATTCTCATTGCTGCTATCACATTTTGAAAGGTATGAATAATTCTTGAAAAATGACTATACCGCAATTTGATTGGTTGCAAGTGAGTTGGGTGGTTATAGGGCAGATGATATGAGAATATGAATATTATCATTAGCTACAAAATCACTTAGACAATATGGGAAAATGTGAATGAATACCAAGGGAAAGGGGCCAAGCCTTGAATTGATAGGCTTAGGAGTGGCTTGTTTGGCTGTGAAATGAGGTTAAAAACCGCCGATCATATATATATGCATATCCTGCTGAGATATACATTTAGTGAGTGTCCCCCATGGTATGGGCCACTTTTCATATTTTGATTATGCCATCAGGTCTTCTATAGGTGGGAGTTAGATCAAACTGGAGCTGACAAAATTAAAAAAATTAAATTTGCAGAGTTTATCTGTAATAAGCCGAATCAACATTGTAACTTCTGGTTTTTCAGAGCAGTTTTGGGACACTTTGACCTCTGACAAAAACTGACATATAGGGAAAATTTATCATTATTGTAATAATGTTATCATTAATAATATTTTGAATAATTAAATCTATGTTATATTTATATTTTTTAACAATTTTTAATCTAGTAAAACATTTAAAATAATATTTTGAACACACAAAAACCAATTTTCCGATAGGTCAGAGGGCAAAGTGTCCCAAAACTGCAAAAACTCCCACAATGCATTGCAAAATTTCAATGCAATTTGGCTTATTAATTGTGTTTGATCAGTTTGCAAAAACTGATTTATCTTTATTGTGTTTTTACCACTTGTTTCTCAGAGTTCAAGAGACACTCAAACTTCCATCAATGTCTCACTGTGCCTCCTGGACCTTGCTGGTACCCCCAAGAGAACTACTAGCCTTGTGTCGCGAGGTGCTATCCAGATATTGCTCAGTGCGTTGAGTGCTGCGTCAAAATATCAAGATGCAAATAACCAACTATTGCTGATTCTGCATCAAGTATTAGCTAAGGTTGGCCCTAAAGGTGAGTGGTTACTTGAGAAAACTAATGCTGATGTTAATAAAAAGAAAGTGCAGAGGAAATTACACTGTCATCACAAGATAATCTTGTAAACCTGAACTACAAGAGGTTTTCTTGTGCCTGTAAACCAATGTTATTTTATGAGATGGTTGAATAAGGGGTGGCTTCTAAACTCAAGCACCAGTCAACAGCCAGTTTAACCATGTTATATTTGTTTAGAACAAGTTTAGAACAATAGAAGCAAGGACCAATCTCTGGTTCTTCCAGGTTGCTGGCAAACTATTGGGTTTTGGAGCCATTCTTAACTGATATGTAAAACAACGAAGTCAACAAATTTCAGTTGATATTGTGTCTGCAAATGTTGAGAATTGAAACCAGGAATTAAAATTAAACAGAAAACCATCTTAAGGGGGTACTACACCCCTGCCCAATTTTATGCCTATTTTTGCATTTTTCTCAAAAATTATAGCGCATTGGTGACAAGTAAGATATGTATATTATAGGGGCAAGGACTGCAACTACTGCACTGGAAATTTTATTTCAGCACAGCCAACAGTTGTGGAGTTACATTCAAAAATGAGGGAAAACCAATATTTGATCAATAAATCAATAACTACTTACCTTGAGTTGCTGAAATTTCAGTGCAGTAGTTGTAGTCCTTGCCCATATAATATACATATTTTACTTGTCACCAATGCACTATAATGTTTGAGAAAAATACAAAATATACACAAAATTGGTGTAGTACCCCCTTAAGATCAACTATGCAAAGATAATTTTACAAGGAGAAAAATATCTTTTGAAAAAACATCACTATTGTAGCCTTTACCAGCAGGTCACTATATCAGATAACATAATAAAGTGGTAGTTACAACATTTTTCTGATTCAATATGGTTCCAAAGTTTTGCCCTGTTCAAATTTAACATGCAAACTCAAGAGATTGGAGTTTACTCCGACAAGGCATATTGAGCAAAGGTAGATATTCATCATATGGGTATGTCCATTTGTAAATATTGCACGTACGTAAAAGCTTTGTTAGCTGGTGCATTACAAGCCTCATGGTTAGTCACAAGTTGGGAATGAAATTTTAAAAACTCAATTGATAAGAAACTTGAATGTTGTGCTATTTTGCAGATCGCAAGTTTGGAGTGAAAGCCCGTCTGAGTGGTGCAATAGCTATCACAGTGGGAATGCTGAAAGTAGATGATAGTAACATAAAAGTCTCATTGCCAGTACTTCAAGTCCTGAGAGTGTATGCTATCAATTGTAAGTATATAGTTTTTCTGCCTTCACTACTGACTTGTGGTGTTTGAGTTTTACTTATCATACAATTGTTTTGGCACAAGCCAGTTAGACAGGTAACCAATAAAGTCACCAGTCAGCGTGACTGGAACTTTTAGTAGTCTGACATACTTGAGTCTTATGGAACGAGGTAAATTGCTTCCAGAAAGCCAGGCTTGGAATTTTTGCGATGTCATCAGCCCGGCAGCCAGATAGTAAAGTTAAGGCCCGTTCATACTACCACCACATTTGAGATGCCGATATATCGATTATTTTTGCCGCAACTCGTCGCATTTCCAAGTTAAAATGTATTTAACTTCATTGCGATATCGCAATGCAGTAGTTTGCAGTACGATGCAGTGTGGCAACGCACCGCATAGCAAAGCAACGCATCGCAAATGCGGTGGTAGTATGAACGGACCTTTACTAGCCATTGGCAGTCTGGTTGTGTTAAAGAACATCACTGTTTCCAGGAAGATTGTGTAGGATTCTTCATTATGTGACTGTCCTCCACAAATGGGCTGTAAAGTCTGCATTTTCACTTTTTTAGGTATTGGACAGGCAAAAAACAGTAATGCTGCTGTGAACAAAGCCATTTGTAGCCACATATCAATCATAGCTAGGCAGTAGTGGGGGAAGCATCAAAATTCAGAGGGGAGCGGGCACATTTTTGGGCAGGTTTACTAGAAAAAATTCCCAATTTCTGAATATTTAGCTAAAAATGAATGTGACTTTTGGTATTTGCTAAGACAGTACACACAAATTTTACAATTTTGCCATGTTATGGCCCAAAACACAGTGTTTATCGGGCTAAAACAGAATATGCACACAGCAATATTGGCCGATTTCTTCCAGTTACTTGTTCATTTTTCCTTCTCTTAGGATTTTTAGGGCCTCTTAGAAAATCTGCCACATATGATCACAGATACTGATTTTTTTTCTTTCAAATCTGTTGTTGTTGTTGTTGTTAAATAATGCTAAATGCCTTTGCAGATGAGCTGACTAGTCAGTACCCCATTTAATATGTATAGACCCCTGGAAAGGCAACCGTTACTAATAGTTTCACAGCATTCCCTCAGGATCATTGGGTATACCGATCATCAGATGAATTTTAAGTTGTTTTTTTTACTTGATCTCCTGCTCTTTATATCACTGGTTTCATGATTTCTGTGTGTTTCCATACAGCTGTGAATGCATCCAATATGGGCAAATTGGGAGTGCTTTCTTACCTGCTTCGTATTGTCACCTCATGTGGCTTCAAGAACAACCGTGTCTTAAAGTAAGTGTTACCCCATGAGAACTACCTGCTGATTGGCCAAAATGAATATTGTGTCTAATTTTGAACCAATCAAGAAGGGCATTAATAAGATCATCTGCAAATGCAAGTTTGACCATAAATAGTTTAAAGCCTAGTTATAATTGGCAATCGAAATGAGTATTTCAAGTTATCAACCAATCAGAAATGCTGTTAGATAGCCAGTAGTGTCCAGAGGGTTAGAGAAGTAACCATGACTTCCTCTTATCACTATTCCTATTAGTTTACACAGCAGATTGTAGTGTCGGACCAAGATGTAGAAGAGATAATTGATGTGTTGTAACAAGATATGCAGAAGCACAATGTGTGGGGCCATGTAACACAAATAACCATATTAGTATGTTCCCCCGGAAAGACACATGTTTTTGGACTGGGCAGCTTTAAAAGACCCCTGAATTTGACCAAAACAGATCGCTGAATGCCCTTGATTTTAATCAATTTCAGCTATATATGTCCCCCAAATTCCAAGGAGATTTTTGGCCAGAAAGCTAAAATTGACTGTTGATTTTGACAGTTCATAGCTCTGAAAGACCTCCTTTTACAGATACAGTTCCCAAACATCCACCATTTCCAGTTCCACAAGGAACATACATGTATTGTACCCATCAAAATATTATAATGCATGAAAAATTTACTTTTTCCCCATCCATCTTTTCCTTTCATTGGTTATAAATGTGCTATTTGCAATTTATTCTAATTCTTTGTTTATTCTATTTAAACAAAATGTGTGCAATATTGTATTTTTATAGCTAGTTACTATAATTTTTTTTCTTTTGATTTTCAGAATCAGTTTGGAAACCTTGTGTCTACTTGTCAAAAGTAGTAAGTACTTAATCTGAAAAGATTCAAGCATGTTGTAATTTTACATAAAATATTATTTGATATCTAAATTTAAATCAATATTTTGGACACATTTCAAAATAAAAACACTAGCTGATCAGGAACATGAGACAGTATCTTTGTTAGGGTTTCTGTCGTTTAAAAAACAAAAGCGCAATAATTTTTAGTGTGCTACACACAGGGACAATACCTAGACATTGATCCACAAGCCTCAGCACATTACAGATTGTGGCTGACTACTACGGCCCCATATCATTCCATAAACCATTTAACAACAACACAGGGGCTTTGCAGCTTAGAAGCGCACACCTTAGGTGTACCACAATTGACCTTCGCAGCAAGGATCAACTCCACAAGTTTTGTACAGGTTACAATGAGACAATTAGCAGTAAGTTCCTTGTCCAGGGGAATATCAAGCTTAATCTCAATTTTTCCACAAGAGACTGCTAAACCACCACCAGGGTTCGAACCCACAACCTCGCCCACCATAGTCGAACACCTTATCGATTGAGCTAACTTACGGTTTGTGTGTATATATAATATCAAATTTATATAGCACTCAATGTGATATCTACCTCAATATACAACAGGGTATTGAACATCAGAATCAGATAACATCCTCCATGCATGTGATCATATAGTTCCCTCGGATCGCGATGTCCAAACAGGAGGGGCGTGTAGCACCAACATCGAGACTGAAGGGGGTCTCTGCCCAGTATCTTGTGGATATGGTAGTAGTAGACCTCATAATTACTTCTGTATTATGGGTAGTGGCAGAAGCTCTTTACTATAGCTAGTGACTATATAGTACATGTCAATGTCCGTACTTAGATTGTGAACATCCAAATTAAACAACCAATTTGTATTAAGAGGTACTCCTCATTTGATAGATAAGTGTATATAGCTAATTTATGTGACTATTGTTCCTTTAACAGAGAGTAATGCTGCTAGAGCTCTAGGACACGGAGGCATGATTACTATGCTGACGTTACTAAACACATGGCATCAGTTTGATGCCAGGAATAAACAGCTTGTGATCCGCAAATCCATCCTGAATGTCATCAAGAACATCACAGAGCTAAGTAAGTAGTTTAATAATCATTGGGGGGAGTGTACCCCCTCACAAAATCTTTGACTGTCTGTACATCACAGGCTGTGTATCAACAGTCCAGGTGAATATTAACGAAATTTGCCACAATCTGCAATGCGCTTATTCCCTGTCACCTGTTGTAGTCAAAATTAACAAGTACTTGTCCCGGTAAAGTCTTTCTTAATTTTCGGCCGGTACAGCATTGAGTGGTGGGGAATAATTGATATGACATACTTGGCATAAGAACAATTTTCGGTGATATTATGCTTTTGTTGGTATATTCAAAAGTTTGTGCCTCCCCCCTCCCATGAAAAGCTGATGATAATTGATTATAAGTAAAGAATAATGATTTACTGGCTTTTGAATGCCTGAGGCACTATCAGTTAAAAAACATCAAAAATCAGATGTTTGCATTAATTTGTACAGGTGTGCTAGCATACACTTCTCGGCAAGAATGATATAGCCTTAGCGTTCACATAAATTTATAAAGCAAGCAATTTTAAAAGAATTTAAATATTTTCACACTTTTGCCGGAATCACTGATGCTGTTTGGTGTTGGTAATTTTGCATGTTTAAGGTGAGTCGGAGCGGTGCCTGAGCTAGCGGTTTGTGCTCAAATATTGAAAAAAATAAAGCCCACACTCATAGGGGAATAGTATGGGTTCAATATGTGAGATCCCAAAGCTCATTGTAATGGGTTTAATTTTTCCCCCATGTGCATGATTTTCATTGTGAGGAGGGAAATAGCCAAAACTTTTGTTTTGACGTATTATTTGTCATAACTCACTTACTGCAATACATGTGGAAATATAAATGTGACCAGTTGATTCCTTGATTCATTGCTGTAAGATCATTGTATTTAAGATCAATAAACTGTATTATTAAAGCAAAATAAACAAGTTGGATAAATATGACTTGAAGGCGCTGACTAGCAATTTGTAAAGAATTAAAATATTTTCACGCCTTTACTGGAATCACTGATAGCATCTTTAACAAATGCTGTTTGGTGGGGGTTAATTTTGCATGTTTATTATTGTATATTTTTTTAATTTATCTACAATTTTGTTTAGGATCTGGTAGAAGAGCTTTCAATGATGCAGATGGAACAAAACTATTGTACGGAATCGGTAAACAAATGATGGACAAACCAGGTAGGTGGCTTTACTTGAGATAGATTGATGGATTGAATGATCAATTATTCATAATTTCTTTCATTTGTTTTTTTTCATCAATCTGCCATGTTAATTTATCTATTCATTTACTCTTTTACATTGTCTTTACATTCAGGGAAGTCATTTGTCAGTTTGTTTGATTCATATTTCATTTATTCATTCATTTAAGTCATTTTTCAGTTTGTTTGATTCATATTTCACTTATTCATTTAGTTAAGTCATTTAGTTAAGTCATTTGTCATCAAGTGAAAAAAAATAGGATTTTTTTCTATGCAATATGACAGTTGACATTTTTGTTCCCAGCAATGAGATGGACAATTTGAAATACATTTAAACATGATGGGACCATTTTGAGTTTTGGTCTCATTATGACCTTGTGGGAGGCATGATAGGGGATGCATAGAAAAATGTAACCAATACTAGTTTTATCATTTGAGGTATATAAGGTTCCACTAATGTAGCAAAATAACATCCAAACACATAAAACCATATAATGCTTGCAAATGTTTTTATTGAAATTGTAATACAGGGAAAGATGTGGATGCTTTAGTAGGTGTCATCAGTGGAATCCTCAGAAAGTGCTCTAAAAGACATCGTCTTCCAGTCAAGACCCTCACAAGTTGCTTCCAATTTGACCTGCCTGATGAGGCCCTAGCAAAAGAAATATTGGCACAAAATGGAGGTAAGAAAACAGCAATTATGTGAGATTTTTTGAGATTGTTTTAACATACTCATTTATTTGCTTATGAAACATGAACACAGCTGTTTGTTTGTTTGTTTGTTTATTTCTTCTTTTACCTGTTTTACTCAATCAATGGATGTTTTAACCCTAACACTCACTACCAGGTACTACAAAATACTACTTGATATATGCACGTGCATCCCCGTGATGTGATGATGCAATCGCCCTAAGTGATATAAAGGCAGGCCAGCACAAGACCTGTGGCAAAGTGTGGCCGATCCAGTGCTTGGCATGCGAGGGGTCTCGGGTTCGAATCCCACCCAGAGCAAATAACTTCTTTCTTTGTTTTTTCTCTTTATTCCTTACTTCTTTCCCTACCCGTCGCCAAAAAGCCCCTGGAGCATCAGAGTTAAGGTGTCCTCTGTACTTCCATGAGGCCAGAGGAACTGTGAGCAATGTGTTTTATAAAAGAATCTGTAGCCAGTCAGCTAGTTAAGCTGTTATATTATGTGTTTTTAAATTAAAAACATTGATATGGCAAAAAAAAACAGTTTCCGTTACTTTTCTGCTCAAAATTAATTTGAGTCAGTAGGTTGAGGTTTTTTTAAATCTTACTGAACGCCACTGCAGGGCCTTGTGTGGCTGTATAAATGACCCAGCAAATGTGTCCATTGCCATGTTGTTATCTAAACAACCCTTGGATACAAAATAAACTTTCAGCACAAAATGCACGATGGACTGAAAGACAGCTTATGATTTCCCTTGAAGTAATTATTCTGGTGTGTATTTTGTGAGTATAAAAACACAATATGGTTCTACACAAGCAATTATTCTGTGTGCATCCAAAAAATACATATAGACGATATAGCTTTCTATTTAATATTGTTTTACTATAAGTTTATGAAAATTCTATACATTTCAACATTAATGCTGAAATCTTTTGCCCCCCCCCCCCCTTCAGAAAAGTTTGGACTCTGTGTCTTACTTGGGAAGTGGGGTGTGGCCTATCCCATTATGAATATTCATAGGTCACAGTTATGAATATTCAGAAGTTACAGTAGGATAGTTTAACTCTTTTGATTAATAGTATTGGTATCATGCTTCTTAGTAAACAAATTGCATTTTTTCTTGACAGGATATGATGTATTTGATGAGAGCGATGATCAAGATGATGACGATACAGAGAGCAGTGATGAACAACAAACAGAGGCATCGGTAAGTCCTGTTGAAAATTTATCATGGTGATGATTAACTTGTAAATGTCTATTAGAAATTTCAACTTAAAGATCTATGCATATGGTAATGTTTTTGCTATCTCATTAAATATTGCAAATATCTTGAAGAAAAAAATGGCAATCCAAAAAATGTGTCCTCTGGTACTGATTCAAATTTATTTTAAATAGTTGTAAGAAAAGCTGTTACTGTACAAAATAGTACAGACTGGGATTTTTAAAATTGCAGAATTTTTTTTTTTTTTTTCCCATTTTGTTAGATGTTTTGAACCATGTAATAAATAATTCACATTTTGTCATCCTAATACAATAATTGCATAACTCCTCTGTATATGTGACACGATCAAGGGAAATGAGTCGGATGTCGCTAATATTGATTTTGAGATATTGGCAAAGAAAGTATTAAAATTCTTTTGTTTTATATTGTTTTCAGCGATTGATAAATTGATGTAACTTTGCAAAGACAATTGGTATCAACATGGGGTTTTCAGGTTCAGACAGCTCTAAATGTCCTCTTTAGAAACACATGTAAAACTCATATTCGACCAGGGCCAACATGTGACTCATTCCCCTTGATCATGTCACATATAGGTATTGACATGGTCAAATCATGGTCAAATTAATGATCACATTAAACATAATGTTTGATGCCATTCCTTGTATAGATAAACAAATGACAATGAACCATGATTGGTCAGTTTCCTTCAACATGATATACTATGGGAGCTTTGTGGAATAAATGCTATGAATAGCACCCTTAGGCCCCGTATCCATAGGCTGTTCTCTTGTGGCGTGTGCCCTTGTTCCGTGTTCACTTGTTTCCATGTGACCTGCCACACAGACAACCTATGGATACGGCCACTAAGCAAAACAAAGGTCCGTTGTCTGTGTGGCCGGTCACATGGGAACAAGTGAACACGGAACAAGGGCACACGCCACAAGGGAACAGCCTATGGATACGGGGCCTTAAAGATTAGCAAACAAGCTGTGCTCTAGGAGTACTTCTTGTTGACAAAATATCTCAAATACTTATGGGTCCAAATTGAATTTTATCAGGTACTCACTCATGCACAGTGTATTTTACCCATAGGAAAAATCATTCCATACCATGCGTGTACAGATCACTGACAGTGATGCAATCAACCAATCAGTATTCGGAAAATCATTGACCCAATGACGTCATCGCTGGATTTACATTGATAAATTTGCAGAAACGTTCATTGCAAATATTTCCTTTGTTTATCTATGAATGTCAATGTCTATCTTGTGTTACCATGGTATATTATCGTAGTGTTGAATGCGCCAAGGCTTTTGAAGGAGGTCCGTTGCAAATTTTGCGGTTCTGTTGTTTTTGTGACATTAAAAATCCATCTTTTACATGGCCTCTGTGTGTGTGTGGGGGTGTGTGAATGGGGTCAGCTATGCGCGCATGGATTCTGTTGATAATGACCTGCACGCAGAAACACTAATACTGCTGGCCGAGTGTACCAGTCATAGTAGGGTGTAAAAATATACAAAAAAGTCAATGTTTATTCTCAAATATAATATGGTGTAATATAAGCATTTGAATAATTTAACAATAATTTGAACCTGAAAAAAATGAACATGAAAGTTCATGAGTGATTTTTCAACATATTTGACTGTTGGATAAATATGGGTGCTGCAGCTTTGGAGCTAAGGCAATATGGTGCATTACTTGGTAATGGGTAAAATTACACTGTGTCATGGTAATGGGGAATTGACTAAAAGCTAAGTTTGGTTGAAAAATACAAATTGTGGCCATGATTAATTAAAAACATGAAAGAAAGATGATTCCCACACAGACTGACACGCCAGAATATTGTCTTGCTTATAAATCTTTTGAGGCTAACATCCCACATGATAATAAGCTTTTATTTTTAGGCTCAAAATAGGACACACTTATATTTACTTTGCACTTAATAATAGCCCTTACTCAAGGAATATAAGATATACATTTATAACATACATTGTATACTGGGGTGATATACATGTATAATATACATTGTATATGTAATATCAGAGAAGATGAGTATGACTTCTTCAACATCAAGTCATAAAAGAAATAGTCATTGCAAGAAAAAATTCCACTAGTTTATTTTAAGATATACTGCCCTCTATTGATGATTCAATGTGGTATTGTAATTGGAAGTTTACAGTGTTTTGTTGAATTTTAAAAGGATTTGTTGGTGTGTGAAGCATAATTTGCAGCACATTTTAGTCAAAAAATAACACAGTCGATACCATGCTACTTAGGAAACTTTTCATAAAATGCTGCCAAGCACAGGGCCAAAAGCTACTCAAATCAGCTGACCATATCCATTACATAGACTTGCTTATATGTTGAAAAGCTAACCTTCATTCGACATCAAAAGTGTGAATAAAAACTGTTGAAATGAAAATCATCAGGTAATTTGTTTGTTATGCTGCCCTCATCTTGAAGAAGCATGGGTATTCCATTTATACGTGCTTCAACCTTTTATACAATTTTTGGGGTGCTCGATGACATAGTTGTTCTTGTGGGTAAAACACTATATTTATGTGTGTACATTTCAAAAGAAAACTGCCAATATAATTGGTCTTAAGGCTTTTATTTAGATAAACAGAGATACAGAGTATTGCATTGCTAAAAAGAAAAACAAACTCTCATGCCACTTTCGTAAATGGAGATTTGACATCTAGATTTCTGGTCATTTTGTATTATTTATAAACTTTTGTAGACTATGTGACTGGATTATATTGTGACTTTGTGCATAGCATGTAATTAGTGTATCTGGGTAAAAGTGACTGCATAATTTGTGTAACCATTTTTGCTACTTTTTTTTTGGGGGGGGGGATTTGTTGTTGATTGTTTTGATTTTTTGTAAATATTGAATGATAAAAAAAATATTTTGTCAACATTTATATCGTGTGATATGGATACGTTTACTGCTGGAACTCAGTGCTGCAGAGTTGTATACAGTTAAGTAGCTCTGAATTTCAAATGACCATAAACAAATTGATAGTTACAATTATGCAGTAAATATCATGCCAATTTCATGGTATTTACAGTATTTTGTCTTGTTTTATCAGAATGTTTCTTTTCAATGTCCACCCATTAAATCTGTAGACAGAATGTCCTTTAGGTTTCCTTCTTTATATATCAGAACCGCCCACTTCATTTAAGTATGTAATACTTAACAAAAGTGTCAAAATGTAACAAATGAGCATATCAGACGTTCCAATATCTGTGATCAGACTTGTTGACATAGTATACCCTGGGAAGATCCTAGACAACATAAACCCCTGGTCTAAATCTTTGTGGGTTATGTTTAAATTTGGCCAATAATACAAGAAAGTGAAATGAATAGCAAGAAACATAAAAGAAAACCCTGAAAACATTAATGTGCAAAAAATGTGCTGTTTTATTCCTTTTGTCTGAAAATGGTGTTTAAATTGGCGCAGAACCCATTTTGATGCAAAATGACAAAAAAGAAGGAATGTTATATTTCTATGGGTATAAGCGTGCAACAAAAGATTGATTTCATAATCAGGTCTTTTGATCCTTACCAGGCTTTATTAAGAGAGACATTACTTTCTGGTCTCCCAGAGATAATAACATTAATCATGTCCACACTAGATGCAGAAACTTAGGATTGAAAAAATTCAGAGGATAAAAACTGCTGATGGTCAGTCAGGGGTTTTGGCTGTGCTGATGCATTTTGAGGTTTGACACTAAGGGTGTGACTCACCCAGTGGCTTCCCCACAAGGAGGGTGCATGGGGGAAGTACCCCAGTCAGAACTCTTCCCCCCAGTAAAATCCAAAAATTACAAAAATTTCACTTTTTGTGCAAAATTTGTTGGTTTTACTCTGCCCCGATATTCACTTCCCCCAAAAGTCTTGCCGCTGCCACTGGACCCATCTCAAATCTCCAAGTTATTCAGGAGGGTTTTATTAAATTTCCAAGCTCACTTAAAGGAAACTTGGTGTTTGTGTCATGTGAACATACATGTTCAAGAGTTTAATTCAGAGTTTCACTTTGTGATTGTGTAATGTGATTGGTCAATTCCTGTTTCTAGTTGAGTCTATATAATACCCCAAGCACATTTTAGTCAAAATATGGATGGCTCAGGGGTTTCAGCTGGAAAAAGAATAGTGTGGACATAACATAGTAACTTAGGATTTTATGAACTACATTTGGAGGTTTGTACCCTTGGGAAGTTCATGCCATCTGAACATAGCTAATGTATCATTTGTGAATGTGCTGATTCAATGCTACTGGTCATTATGCATGATTACTATATCTTTCTTCTATTGAGATAAGATGATTTTTTTTTCTGTTTGTAATCATTTTGTTTTTATTATGATTATCAAACTCCCAAGGTAAAAAGTGCTGGAGGCAAATTCTCACAGATGCGCTTTATTTAAATTGCATTTAACATTTCATCATTTACATCTGGGTGTGATGTGACAAGTCCGGTTAACCATTCTACCTTTAGATGTGTCCTACACTTTGATACTGCAAGGGATTTGAACCTGTAACCACAATCTTCTTTGAGCCTTTCTGACTGTGCCAAAATATTAAAGAAATTTGACCCTTTAGTCCCGTATGCTCAAAACCAGTTAGACCGGGTCTAACTTTAGACCTGATCTACGTATGGAGATTAGTCATCAGACTTCCTCAGGCATCTGATTGATGACGTGATTGTGACATCATGTAACATCAGACGGCGAGGAATGTCTCGCAATGCCGGGTCCCATGTGTGTGACAACTGGAAACAGAGTCCCCCTTTCTTGTTAATGCAGGGCTCCTCCACTCTCTCCCATATGGATTCTCTGACTCCTCTTTCGAACCATCTCTCCTCTTATTTTTTTTTTTTTTGCAAATTGTGTTTGCCACACCTTCGACTTAGTCAAAGTTAGCAGTAAGAAGTCATTTTGACCATAACAATTCATAATCTTTTGTTTTTAACATGAACAGCTCTTGCCTCTCCTTATTAAAGCTATGATGACCCGTATCCATTCCAGTATAAGTGTGCAATACTTGTGTCGTTATAATACTCAGACTGAATGAAAATGAACTTGAGAGGCATTTTTGCAATGAGAAATAAATAGTTCTTATTTTGTAATATGAATATAGATGTTGTTTCTACTGTACATTTCCGAAGTTAAGGGTGGTCAACCTTAAAGAGAGTTTAAAACTGCATAAGTCAGTATCTCTTATCTTTTTCCTTATTCAAATAAATTGGTTTAATTTGATTTATCTCTGAGACTGAAACTATAAATATGCATGTCTGATGTGTTATATTTTTTATTGATTGATTGATTGATACATTCATTCATTCATCATTTTTTCATTCACTTTATCTGTTTCACTAAAAATTCTTGGGAAGGTGTATCTCAAACTAACAACAAATCTTCCACCGATATAAATGTGTTATCAACAAAATTTTAGTAGACACCATGTGTTAACCATGAGAGATTAGTAAAGGAAAATCAGCATTATGCCTAGTGTATTGTTGCATGTATTAGCTGGTTACAGATAGAAATCACATATCAAGTTTTAATCCTAGCTGGTAACAGATACAAATCTCATATCAGTTTTAATCCACAGATAATGTTCTGAAATATGTATCCCTTTTACATTAATAATCGCATTAATGTAGTTTCCCAACCTTCAAAATCATGAATCTGTGACCATTTTCCCTAAAAATACAAAATTGATGATCTGATCAGTAGACTTTAAAAAATCTTTTGTGTTGTGGGATGACATAAGTCAGATTTTATCAAATCACATTTGAGATGGCCTAATCAAGCAAGCAGGTTCTTAAGTTTTCAATTGTAAAGAGTTGAGACACTATTTCCTACTCAAATTTGATCTGAGGCCCAGGGGGTTCTTAATTTTGGATTGGGTACATGGACTCCAACACTTTATCCTGAAAATATACCAAATTTGATAAAGAAAATTTTTTTAAAAAGAGGCACCAAATTATATTGAATTTTCTGGACTTGGAATGAAATTATTTCTGTTCAAATTTAAAGTAAATTTACCAAATTCTGGACAACTTTGTTTAAAACATTGAAAAGTTGGCACTTTATTCTAGATTTTTTGAGCAAATTTTGAAAAAGCACCCTTTTCTAAACCAGTGTTTAGAAATGTACACTCCAAATCTAAACCTACCTACGTTTCCACTTAATACTCCTTCACTGCAATCCAGGAAAAAAATAGTTGGCACACTTGCACTAAACAATGGAAATGCGTGCCCTATCAAAATTGGAGAGGCTAGTGAAACATGCATGCAATATAAGTGAAGTACAGACTCCCCCCTATATATCATCCTTCAATGTTGGAGGGTCTCACGGACCTGTTGACAACATGGCTTGGTCCAACATTGAATTGGGGGAGCGGGGGAAGAGATATACCAAAAGACAGGCAAAGTGTGCCAACCTTTTTTTCCTGGATTGACTGGTTACCTCCTCCACATCTCAAGTGAATCTTGTTTGTAAGAGGGCTGACCGGCTGAATTTTGTCCTTGATTTTGCTTGAAAAAGGGAGTAAATTTGATGAAAAATCATTGCAAATTGAGGACACTCATGGTTGCCCGGGTGGGGGGGGGGGTCACTCCCATTGTGGCCTGTACACCATCCGCGATAATCAACTTTTGAAAAGCACCCCAAAAAAGGATTTAACCCTTGGTTAAAACGATACCCTAAATAGGTGTTTTCACACCCTAAACAGGTATTTTATTATTTGCATCAAATTTCATACCCTAAATTTCATTTCCGCGTATTAGCAATTGCAATTTTGCTACCCTTTTTTTCCAATATTTCATGTTTTTGACACCCTAAACGCTGCTTGCAGCGTATCGTGCCTACCCACCTAAAAACTACCCTTTTACGCGTTTTCATTATCGCGGATGGTATACAAGCCACAATGGGAGTGACCCCCCCGGGCATGGTTGCCAACTTTTATGTTGAGAGCAGCCATGCACTTCAGAACTCTGGTGATACAAACTTCCAGAGTTTGTGATGTTGCCTTCCTCAGACAACCTTCAAAAACCTCTTTAGAAAATTATCCTTTTTACATGTAAATTACGTTTGCATCATTTGTCAAGAAAACATTCTCATTGTTTTCATCTCAAAGGAATTCAGCAAAGAAAGTGTTTTCCTTGTTTCATATGTATTTTGTGAGGGCTCTGTCTAATATTATACCTGGATGTTATATGTTTTGCATAATTTAAAAGTAAAGTATGATGATTAATGTTCTGCTATTTTCTTTTCTGCACACAGTCATTTAAAGTGTTTACTAAGAGAATATTTATGGGAGTAAATGACACTTTGTAATGTTTTCAAATCTTACACCGACTCCTCCATTTAGACGAAGACAAACCGCAAGCTGCCAATAAGTGGTTTGATTCACTTTAAGCCCAAATAATAATGTGAAAACCTCTGTCACCCTGCAAGGTCTGTCTGGCTTTTAGTCAATTAACAGCAGACAATAAGGTGGGCTTAACACAATGTATACATCACCTTGGAAGATTGGGTAATATTTTAATGGAAAGTTTTTGTAATCACTGCATTGAAAAGGAGAACAGAGAGTCAGATCCATTTTGGCCATGATTTTTGTGGATTTTTCAAATGCAGACCTTTTCAAAAGAAATCTTCATTCTGGCCCAAAGCAGATAATTACCCCCTCTATAATTTGTTTTTGGAGCCTATTTTTTAGACAAATTTCACAGAAAGTTCATGATTTGGATATATTTATCTACTAAAATTTTGACACTTTTGGCCCAATTTTGCTATTTTTTACAGACAAAGCCGACCTTTTGCCGATTATAGGCCTGCAAAGAATTAAATAATATTTTTGTACTGGTTTCAATCATGTTGAATTTGCAGAGTCACTATGATGGCTCTAACAATTTTAAAATGCCTTTAAGCCATTGGCAGGTTTAAATACAGAGCATAGGTACTCATATGCATGTTATTTTCATATCATTTGGGAAAATGAGGAATTTTTACATTAAGGGGAGTCGGAGGGGAGTTTGACCCAGCCGAGTTAGTGCTCAAATATTGAGACAAGTAAAAATGACACTCATGAGGGGCGGTATGGGTTCTATAAAGGGGTGTTGACATAAGGGATGTTATTTCTACACCATGTCCATGATTTTTCTCAGACAAGGGGAAATACTTTTGTTTTGGTATATTTTTGGTCTTAATTCAAGAACCAAAAGACCGATATAAAATGATTATTTGCTTCTTTGACTAATGTCCTATAAGGTCAGAGTATTACTATTAATTGCTAAAACTGGAAAAATATTGCTCCTGCCATCCGACCTGCCTTAACAAAAACAAGTGTCAATATTGGCAATGCAATCTTGTTTGTAAGTATGCATTGACATGATCTTATACACTTTATCATTTCAAACTGTTTTTGGAAGGCAAGGCTCATTGGCAATTTTGTTTGAAATGATTTGTACTGTAGTTGAAATAAATATCAGACAGTTTTAGAACAATAAAATGTTTTTTTGTTTAAATAATTTCCAAACGGCTCGCCAATAATTGCTTGCCCCCCTCTTAGCCTGCCAAAAATTGCTCCCCCCCCATCTCGGCCTGCCAAAAAATCTTTGACCCCTCTTTTGCACATGCCAACATTTTGGAATCCCAATTTGCAAATAATGGTCTACATACATGTTGTGAGCGCAGTGAGCAGGAAAATTTGCATATTTACGAGTTTCCATACTGTTTTTGTTTATTTTTGTTATTTTCTGATACGTGATATTAAAAGGCGCCCCATGAATGTGTGCCAAAAATTACTTGCCCCCCCATTTCAGCTCACCAAAACTTCTTGTCCCTCAATTTTACCCTCCCACCAGGGCTCATAATTATTGCACAGCCCCTAAGTGCACCAAATGAAGCATTTCCCCCAAATTAGGCCAACTTTGGCTCAATAATTCCTCAAATTGACTAATTATACAGCATTGCAAATTTTTGTGCCCCAAATATAATTTTCACTGAGCCAAAAGTGTGACATACATCCTCTGAGTAAACACTGCTCAGTGTCGCCTCGCAGGTGTAGGTACATAAACTGACAGATGTTTGTTTATACCCAATTGGTAGAACCAGAGAAGTCTGGGCAGAGAAATTTCTGGACCATCTTCTCTGGTAGAACATGATAGTGATCTCTGTCAGTAGATCAGATGGCTGTAGTATAAAAAAGAGTGTCTTAAACCAGACTAGAGCATAGGGGGACAACATCTATGGCAAGTGCATTCCTAGCCGCAGTCTGTGGCCCTCACGGACTTAGCGAGTGTGTAGCACCGAAGCGCTTTAAGCAACAGAACCCGAAAATAGTACTAGTGCATTCCCAGAGTGCATTGTGTTGATGGGTGTGCATTTTTGTTAATTTGTAAACATGAGTATTAGTTGGGTAAAGGTATATTGCTGATAGGGATCGTCAGGCAAATGTTATGTATATGCTTGGGAATGAAATGGGCTCAAAACCTATCACATTTGTTACCAGCGATGGCAGATTTGAGCCTGTTTTATTCCCAGCATGCATCACATATGCTACTGACTCAGCAGCATACCTTATGGAAGTTTTCGGGACAAAGTGTAGAACTTTATTTGACTCACAGTAACCTATGGCAGTCATCACATTGCCCTTGAAATAAATAGCTAGCTGAATAAAGAAGTAGAACATTTTTTTCAGAAATGTTGACAAATCCTTGAGAGACAATGTACGATTGCATAATCAGCACACATGTATACAGGTTGCTTAATATCATTCTATCCTGTAGGTAGTGTATTGTTTAATTAAAAGAATTTATCACATAAAAGCAGAAGTAGCTAAATAGACCTTGGAGTGAGATAAATAGATGACAATAACTAAAGCAGTATTTCTATTATCATAAGTGGAATTTTCCTGTCTACTTTGTTAAAGTAAAAATGCACAGAATGGGAATTTGTAATTTTAAAAACAACTTTCTTAAGAAGTATTTAGGCATCATTTGTTTGTGACATCTTGTACAATGTATACCACAGTTTGTAGTGGGATTTGTCTGTCTGATAAGGAGCAATGCTTTTTAAGTAGTTGGGTTTATGAAATACATATTTTAAAGAATTATAGAAATAAGTTGGTATAAACGAAACATTGAAAATGCTCCCAAAGACTTAAAGTTATGTACCTGGGTTATGTACCTTTGGGCCAGTGATCCTGGAGTCTTAGTTTCAATTTAACACCTCATAACTCATGGTTTCTAGGTCTATATCTGCTTCACAACATTATGAACACTTTGCAAAACACTTGACCATGCCTATAATTCAAAATTGGCACTAATTTAGCTAACCTTTGTAACCTCGCTTTCCTATTTTATAATTTGTGATATCAAGTTCAAGTTCAAAGTTCATTGGTTACCCCATTGATGGCAGGAAAGTTCTATATCCAGCAGTATATCCATCAACCAACAAATAAAATAAATGTAGGGGTGAAAGCATTTGAAGTGAATTTAAATACATATAAACATGCAAGTTATGATGTTAAAAATGAAACATATGTCACTGTTGTCATTACTATCATGACTAGTATCTGTGTGATCAACTTATTGCCACAACAGTCGGTTGTGCATTTGTCATGGTTTCCTTTTTTGTATGGTGCACTGGTGTCATCCCAGCCAGGGATGGACAAGGTACAGAAAATGTACACCTCGATCCTAATAAAAACCAGTCACTTTATATTACACTAGGAGCAGAACAACATAATTGATTGGGATTATTAAGTTTGTCTACTTGTTAAATGTCAGACCCTGACATTATAGCAGATTGTCTGAAGTACTCTAAAGATGATGTTATGAGTCGAGGTATGCCAACATAGTGTCCAAATGAAATTAATATTGCTTGTCCAGGGTCTGTCTACAATATGTTCATGTTATGATATGGTAATAACCTACATGTGGATCCCTTACATACAGGGTGTCCCAGAAAAAACAGAACCCTCATTACGCCCTCTTTTTCTCCTATTTCTGAAAAGTTAATCAAATATATTTTGGAATGTAAAGAAACCTTTGTTCGTTAGCTTTAATAAACCGAAATATTTCAATCGACTCACAACCTTTTTGAAGATATGCTCTTTTAAAGAAATGTACCTGTTTTTCAATCTGTCCACGGAGGAGGTTTGGCTACTTTAAAGATTGAAAAGGAGTACACATACCATGCATAAATATCAAGCATTCCTCAATGATACCTTTTTAAAATAACGAGCTTATTTAGGGAATGGGCTTTACCAGTGGTCCTATGGGCTATGGATTGTGTTAAGTGTCATTAACTTGTCGGCAAATGGACGTTACTTCTCTTGCTATACTTGCAATTAAACTTTTTTTTTTTGGTTATTTATGTTTTTGTTTTTTTATGTTTCTTACTTTCTTACTTTGTTGTTTCTTGCTTTCTTTTTATTTACAACATGTCATTTTCTCTTTTTGAGATTAAAGGTAGCCTGAAAAGGGCTGTTTGGTATGTTCTTGGTTCTTCTGAAGCAAGTTTACTGTGCTGCTTTGCCCTCTACCTGGTTGCCTCCTTGACGAATACAGGTATCAGCCATGGTCCTCATTGCATCAATTGCATTGCATACCCTCCTTGTGCGCCGTATACTTGCGAATGCAGCAGTAATACGGATGTTGGAGGCTAGCTGGTGATCCTCGCTCATAGTGAATGTGTTCCAAAGTCTAATGCTATTATCTATCCATGTCATTAACCATGTTTTTCGTTTAAATCTTTGATGTAGCCAAACCTCATCCCTGTACAGAGTGAAAAAACGGGTACATTTCTTAAAGAGGGCATATCTTCAAAAATTGTGAGCCGATTGAAATAATTGATTTGTTTTAATTAAAGCTAACGATTTAAGGTTTCATTACATACCAAAATACATTTGATCAACTTTTCAGAAATAGGAGAAAAAGAGGGCGCAATGAGGGTTCTGTTTTTATTGGGACACTCTGTATTTGTGATTTATTCCATACAGCTCCATACTCATTACCTGATAAATTGGATTTAGGGGAATGGATCTGAGATTCAGGTTACTGCTATGATAGGGGACCTACCAAGCAGATGGTCTATTCCACTTGAAATCTACATGGGAGACACAGGGGGTTTCAAATGGAGTTAATACCCATTTGGGTAACCCATTTGAAATTCACACTCCCTGTGTGGAAAAATAATGTCATGTCTTCCATTGGGGTGTAGGCCTATGGAATTCAACTGGAATAGCCCAATTCTAATTTGTTTCAGTTTCATCTCAAGTTAAAGGAGTATTTCATGATCCTAGCCTATCCTCTTTTTATGACATTTTTCAGTAGATATCCACGAAAAAAGCTTTTCCCCAAAATTTCAGTTGATTCCGATTTTGCATTTGCGAGTTATGCATGATTGGGGAAATACATGTAAAACTTACTTAAATAAAATTGTAAAAATTCAAAAATGGGCTATTAGAACGGTGGCAAACGTTCACTATAGAGACCACACAGTGCCATTGTTTGCTAATTATAACATATTAAGAGGCATTATCTGTTATTTTGGAGAATTTTTTTAAATGTTTGCCACGGTCAAAAAATGGATTTCCTTTAAACTTTCATATTTGATGGACCTTGACCTGAAACAAACACACATGAAATAAATTTGGGAAAAATATCCCCGTTGCCATGGTAACAGCCACATTTTCATTTTAGGCCTATTTTCACAATTTTTGCATTTTTCAGCAGTCAATTTGTCAAGTTTTGAAGCCAGTGTTACTAATATACACAATATATATATACCGTTTTCTTTATAAGGTATGAACAGGTCACACCTTAGATGCCGCATTGAAAGTATAAAAATAATCACCAGATGTCAGGGTGGGTTATACCATTTATTTGAAATAGGGGTGTTTTTCAATTTTTTCAAAGTATGAAAATATACCAACTTTGTATAGCTCATAAACCATATGGTAGTGCTCGATTTCAACATCGACCACAGCATGTTGAGATGATACATTGGTCTTATGAAAAGTTACATTTGAGCTTGGGGAAAACACATCTGTATATACAGTGTTGCCAGACATTTTCCTATTTTTTGAAATTCAACACAAATCTCACCTTAAGTTAAATGATGTGAAAATGAAACATCATCATTTCAAGGAACATTTATTAGAAAGAGAGTTTTTATTCATATCAAATTTGATCAGTTATAATGGTCAGTGTTGTTCTAAACCACATGGGTGTTGCCAGAATTGGGGTTTTATTGTGATTTGTGGATATTTTCAACTTTTTAAAAGTTATAAAAATACCAAAATGCATTTCTATAATAAAGAAAGAAACATCGACCTCGTCATGTTGAGATGATACATTGGCCTTATGAAAAAGTTATTTTGATCGGGGAGTAAAACATCAGTTTATACAGTGTTGCCAGATATTTTCCTATTTTTTTCAAAATTCAACACAAGTCTCGCCGTAAGTTAAAAGATATGAAAATGAAACTTCACCTTCATATGGAACATATCTTTTTAGAAAGAAAGTTAATTTCATATTCAATTTGATCATCTGGGATGGTCAGTGTTATTCTAAGCCATATGGGTGTTGCCATAGCTGGCGTTTAATATGACAATAATTTAGATATTTCCAGCCTTTTACAAGTCTTAAAAATAGTACACACCTTTAAATTATTGTGGAATGAACGCAATATTAAGGTTAAAAATTAACCTAAGAACACTTAGTATGTGAATTTGAATTTTAAATTTGAGTTCGGAAAATATTTCCTTCTATACAGTATTGCCAGATATTATCACATAATTCAAAATTCAACGTATGTTGAGCTTTTTTCAGCTTTTTTCAGCTTTTTCAGCTATTGTTCAGTCTTAAAAATGCCAAAAATACAATGGCATGCATTCCTAAAATAAAGATGTGAAAATGAAACATCGACCTCATCATGTTGAGATGATACATCGGTCTTATGAAAAATTTACATTTGAGCTTTGGGAAAAACATCTGTTTATACAGTGTTGCCAGATATTTTCCTATTAGGTAATTTTTTTCAAAATTCAGCACTAGTTTCACCTTAGGTTGAAAATGAAAGTTTATTAGAAAGAAATTTACTTTCATATTAAATTTGATCAGTTGTATAAATGGTCAGTGTTGTTCCAAACCACATGGGTGTTGCCATAATTAGGGTTAAATAGCGAGATGTGGTTATTTTGAACTTTTACAAGTTTTAAAAATACCAAAATACCATGGTATGCATTCCTTAAAAATATGTGGAAGTGAAACATCAACTTCACCATGTTGAAATGATACATATTTGGTCTTATGAAAAATTTACACTTAAGCTTGGGGAAAACATATGTTTATACAGTGTTGCCAGATATTTTCCTATTTTTTTGAAATTAAACACAAGTCTCACTTTAAGTTAAATGATGCGAAAATGAAACTTCACCTTCACAAGGAAAGTTTATTAAAATGAAATTTACTTTCATATTAAATTTGATCAGTTGTATAAATGGTCAGTGTTGTTCCAAACCACATGGGTGTTGCCATAATTAGGGTTTAATAGTGAGATGTCGATATTTTTATAAGTCATAAGGGTTCAAATAGCGACTTTTTCACATATTTTTTGTGGACCTGAGAGCACATCAGACATATATTGAAATTTGCGATAATACAAATTTTATGGCAAATGATTAAAAATTTATATTTTTGAAATTTAACAGATCTCAAAAGTAAATTGTATAAATCTAGTGATATGTACTTAAAGTGTATGTAGCTGGAATGAAAAGCCGTCCATATGAAAATTTGACCTTTCAGTATTGAAGATATAGATTTTTTCACCAAAACTCCTAAGGTCTTTTGGGGAAAAATCTATATCTTCACTATGAAAGGTCAAATTTTTCAAATAACATTAATTAATTGATTAGTGGTCGGCTTTTCATCCCAGCTACATACACTTTAAGTACACATCATTAGATTTATTAAATTAACTGTAATATGACAAAAAATAAAAAAAATCAATATGCATAATTTACCCTAACATTTTTATTTTATCGCGAATTAAAAAAAAAATCAAAATTATTTTATATCAGAAGGACATTCCTTGTATTCAAAATGCAATTTGGTATGTCTGATGTGCTCTCAGGTCCGACAAAAATACTGTGCAAAGGTGGGTGACCAACCCCTTAAAATACAACACAGAAAACATCAAACATGTATACTTTAAAATATACATAAAAGCCATAATGTTTTTACCAATATACACATACTAGCTAGGCTAAAATAAATTAAAATAACATAAGATTGTTACATTGCAAAAAGATGCATATAAGAGTATAATTACGCCTACCCCATATTATTAAAGCACACATCCCAACTATACTTGCAAAAAAGATATGGGGAAGAAATGGGCAAAAAACTATATAGATCCAGCAAATGTCTCGAAAGATATGAGAATAGTCAAAGACAATAACGCACAGAACCTTTTCACAGCCAGACAAATTAATGTCAAGTTACCTTTCCGAGAGGAGCTCTGAGGAGAGTCGAAAGTATGAAGAAGAAATGACCATTGAAATGTTGCATGATATTGTTACTAATTCTCTGTCATTCAAGCATCCCCTGCTCATTGATGACATGAATTTGTATGAGCTTGTAAAAAGGAAGCAACTAAAATTAAGCTTTAAAGACTGAAGGAGATTTATATGAACACTTTTGTAGATACTTGCAGGGTTAAAGCAAAATAAAAAATCACCAAATGTTGATAAAAGTTGTCTGAGGAAATATCCGTTTCAAGTAGAAAAAGAGGACTACTGGGCATAGTATACCTATGACATGACCCCGGAGGGGGTTCTCCCTGGTTAAAGGTAGGGCCTATACGGGGATGTGCCACGGTTTTGGGGGTACCTTAGCAATTTTGGTATGTCGATTGGTGGGTTTGCAGTGGAGACAATACACCAAATTGGGTGCATTAAGGCAAAAGTGCCCATAAAAGCGCCAAATTAGGACAAATTTGTGTGCTTTTTGGGTGTTTTTGTGAAAAATTGGAATACTATAGCTGTAACTTTAATAAGGTGTCATTTTAAAATTGAAAATGTATCCACATTTCACTATTAACTCCATTTATAGTGGCATCATCCATGTGGTTTATTCATGGCAGCGATTTAAACAATATAAATCCTAAAGTGAGACATACGTTGAATTTTGAATATATGTGATAATAACTGGCAATACTGTTTAGAAGGAAATATTTTCCGACGAACTCAAATTTAAAATTCAAATTCACATATTAAGTGTTCTTAGGTTAATTTTTAACCTTAATATTGCGTTCATTCCACAATAATTTTAAGGATGTGTACTATTTTTAAGACTTGTAAAAAGCTGGAAATATCTAAATTGCCATATTAAACGCCAGCTATGGCAACACCCATATGGCTTAGAAATAACACTGACCATCCCAGCCGGGCATCCCAGATGATCAAATTGAATATGAAATTAGCTTTCTTTCTAAAAAGATATGTTCCGTATGAAGGCGAAGTTTCATTTTCATATCTTTTAACTTACGGCGAGACTTGTGTTGAATTTTGAAAAAATAGGAAAATATCTGGCAACACTGTATAAACTGATGTTTTACCCACCAGATCAAAATAACTTTTTCATAAGTCCAATGTATCATCTCAACATGACGAGGTCGATGTTTCTTTCTTTGTATGGGCGGAGCCATAGGCGGAGAGCCATACTTTAATTTTGTTTTGCAATATTTGTTCGCACGTTTAAGGGTTTATCTAGCCACTGTATAGATAGAAAGTTGCAGGGTATATAGTATGTAATCGAATGAAGAAGTAGATAGATTTTCTATAATAATATGTGTTCAGGAGAGGAGATATTTAACAAAAACAAAAACACCTAAGTCCGTCAAATGCACGAATAAGAATACGTGTATAGTATAGGCCTATCCACCATTGGGGAATTGCCGCAGCTGATTAGAGTCGTTCATTTCGTATGCGGTACATGATTAGAGTCGTTCATTTAAGACGGTAAATAGCGGGCAATGGGTGTATTTTTGTTTGCTTTTGTGTTGCTTTTTGGAAACACTCGCGCCCGCTATAAAGTCGTTAATTTGTTTGCACAGACCTAGTCTCCTACACAGCCAATTTGTGTCGGGCGATCCGAACAAACATCGTGATAGTTACATACAGTCTGGCCCGAGGCACAGACTATCAAGTGTTTATTTACCAGTGACCTTCTATAAAATCGATACTGTAGTACAAACATGCAAAATACAGGATAACCCTGAAAGAACGAGGAGGGTTCGCCCTTAATTGTTTGGGTATTTTAACGCCACAACTAAACAAAACTAAATACCTTTTGAATTTTGACAAAAAGACGAAATATTAAGATTAGGAATTTAATAACGTGGCATAATCACTGCGCATCATAATTTTTACTTCATTTACTGTATAAAACACATCTTTTGACTCATTATGGACCCCAGATTTTTTTTCTTTTTTGAGAAACAAAAATCCTTCCAAAATTTACATAGAGCCAAAAATTTACAAGATTAATTTTTTTTATTTTGGCATAACAATTCAGGGAATTTTGTTTTTGTTTGTTAACATTTGTTTTAATACGCAATCACTCGGGCACACCCTTTCCAACGAAAAATGAAAACTTTAATCTCAACATTTAATTTTGAGCATGGAGAAAGGAAATCATAATTTCCCTCCGTTTCTCCCCATTTTCCCCTTCTGTTTTTCTTCTCTTTTTTTTCATTTTGCTTTTCACCTTTCCACATTTTTTTCTTCTCAGACAACCCTTGTTTACCAAAAGTAATAAATTTTATTTAATTTATGACGACACAGCATTCTGTCATCCATGTCTAGCCCCGTTCCAAAGGTCTGACCTGGTTGTTGAACCGGCGCAGGCCAGATGTCAGAACTGCAAATCAAATGCAGCAAGGTAGAGGTTGTAATATCGTGCACATAGCTACCTATACCTTGATGAGTATAGTGAACAGAGCACGTGTATTTTGCTCACTGGCAATTGATACAAACAGAAGGTATCAATAAATGGGACAGTATGAATGGATCGTTTTCGAAGTTTATGTTGTGATGAAGTTTGGCAGTCAACATGTGCGATGATGCCGATTATTAGGGAACAAACCAAAAGATCAATGACGTCCTATAAACGAGACTAGTTTCGTTTAGGGGTGAGGGGGTAAAAATACTCAATTACGTTTGTACAAAACCATCGGTCTGAAGAATGTGTCATTATTATTATTATGTCAAAATTTTCAACATTTCATTATTACGTTTCTGGCAGGGAGGGAGGGGGTCGGCTGAGAAATGAAACTAGTTAGGGACGCACCATTAGATTTCAAGGGGGGGTGGAGGAAGTTGGGGTCGGGGCAAGATTTTTTTTTTCGCCGCCAAAGGCGGCGTTTTTTTTTTTTTTTTCGCCGCCAAAGGCGACAAGTTTTTTTTTCAATTTTTTTCATGCATTTATACAGTTTGGTGAGGAAAGGTTTTTTTTTTTTTTTTTTTAGTGTTGGTAGGGAAAGTTTTTTTTTTTTCAAAAACTTCCTCCCCACCCCCTTGAAGTCTAATGGTGCGTCCCTTACGTTTATAGGACGTCATCGATCTTTTGGTTTGTTCCTTATAGGGTCTACAGGGGTTTTAACAACATGGTGTATCGCCTAAACTTGGTCAGTTGTATTTGTAGAGCTGAATAGATTTCCGGGTCATCCAAGGTCACCCAGGGTTCATCTGAGGTCAAATGACTAAAAAACTGTCATAATGGCACGAAACTTGGTGGGTATAGTCAACACTTAGAGTAAAATTTTTGGAAGGTCATTTCGGGGTCATCCGAGGTCACCCAGGGGCATTTGAGGTCAAATTACTAAAAACTGTTATATGGGCTCGAAACTTGGTGGGTATAGTCAACATTTAGATTCAAATTATTGGAAGGTCATTTCGGTGTCATCCGAGGTCACCCAGGGGTCATCTGATGTCAAATTACTAAAACTGACATAACAGCATGAAATTTGGTGAGTACAGTCAACATTAAGAGTCAAATGTTTGGAAGGTCATTTTGGGGGTAATCCAAGGTCACTTAGGGGTCATCTGAGGTCAAATGACTAACATCTGTCGTATGGGCATGAAACTTGGTGGGTACAGTCAATATTGCTAGGAAACTGTCTATACATACAAACTGAACTTCCACCACTGGCACGGCTCGGGTTGTTTTGGTAAAGCAATACCAACACCTGTTGTGAACTCGACACCACGAGGGGATATCCCATATCCCAACCCGTGCTCTGGGCATCTTGTAAAACATAAACATTACACAGCCGTGCGGCCTATTACATTTCCATATTATTACCTTCTTTAATCACCCCACACTCCCCATCCACCATCCAGGCTTCGCCCATACAGGGTTCTGAAAAGAAACTCACATCTAAACACAACCACTACCATACCATCACCCAACAACCTTACACACCAACCGCGTATGACGAAAACCGCGCAACCCGAGAACCGCTCTAGTTATTATAGAAATGCAATTTGGTATTTTTATGACTTGTAAAAAGTTGAAAATATCCACAAATCACAATTAAACCCCAATTATGGCAACACCCATGTGGTTTAGAACAACACTGACCATTATAACTGATCAAATTTGATATGAATAAAAACTCTCTTTGTAATAAATGTTCCTTGAAAGGATGATGTTTCATTTTCACATCATTTAACTTAAGGTGAGATTTGTGTAGAAGAAAATGTCTGGCAACACTGTATATACAGATGTGTTTTCTCCAAGCTCAAATGTAACTTTTTCATAAGGCCAATCTATCATCTCAACATGCTGTGGTCGATGTTGAAATCGAACACTACCATATGGTTTATGAGCTATACAAAGTTGGTATATTTTCATACTTTGAAAAATTGAAAAACACCCTATTTCAAATAAATGGTATAACCCACCCTGACATCTGGTGATTATTTTTATACTTTCATTGCAGCATCTAAGGTTTGACCTATTCATACCTTATAAAGAAAAAATCATATTTATATTGTGTATATTAGTAACACTGGCTTCAAAACTTGACAATTTGACTGCTGAAAAATGCAAAAATTGTGAAAATAGGCCTAAAATTGAAATTTGCCTGTTACCATGGCAACGGGGATATTTTTCCGAAATTTATCCCATGTGTGTTAGTTTGAGGTCAAGGTCCATCAAATATGAAAGTATAAAGAAAATCTATTTTTGACCGTGGCAATTAAATTCTCAAAAATAACAGATAGTTCCTCTTAAAAGTTGAAGATATGTACACACTGGAATTAGGTACATTCATGTACAGGCACTCTATAAATGAGCTGCCCTGTTCATTTGATAATTATTTTACCAAACGTTCTGACATACATAACTACAAGACACGATATGTAAATGACCTAAATCTAACCAAAAATAAGAAAGTCTTTTCTGATCATGCTATACGCATACAAGAGGTCCCATTCTTTGGAATTCTTTAGATAAAAATCTGAAAGCTTCAAAATCTGTTAAAAATTTCCGTAATCAATTCAAAACAAAACTGATCTCTAAATATAATTAATCTTTTTCGTGAGCGCCCCCCTCCCCTTCCCTTGTCTTTTGGTTATGTTATGTAATGTTGATTTATTTTGTTAATTTCATTTGATTTCAGGGAAAGGCTAACTTTCAGACCTTTTTGGTCTTCCAGCCTTTTCCTCCATATGTACCGTGTTTTTATATATTTGTTTTGTAATGTCTTTGATTTTTATGGAAATAAAATATGAATGAAAGGAATATGAATGAATGATTATGTATATTATATTGCTCCATAGACAATGTGTTGTAATTTTGTTCTGGTGTGCTAGAACGTAAAATCAAATTTCACGATATTTTTGCTAAACAAATTAACCTGCAAGAAATTTGTTTGTACATAAACATTATGCAGTCAGAGGTTTCCAATGGTATAAAAATCCCCGTAAAAATCACAACTTTTTTTGAAAAAAAGTGGGAGAATGATGATTTTAATTTTAATTAATTGGCAAATATCAGTGACCTGCACCAAGCACCACTGAGGACCCATCCCTATAACTTGGTTTTTTGAACAGAATTCTGCATATTGAAGACTATCAGACTAAAGTGTAGAGAAGAACTTGGCACATTGACCATTAAAAGAAAAAATATTTGTACAGGCAATACTTAGATTAGAATCCAAGACCACGCAGTTATCACTTACTGTTGACAGTCAACAATAAATGAATAAAATGTGAACTTTTATCTTGCAGACTTCATAAATAACAATGTTAACTAAGTACTGGTTGCTATGTAGCTCGGATTGATGTAAGTGATGGCAACATGGTACATTACTCATATGCGCTACCATAGCATTCCGCACAGCATTAAAATATCCAGCCCTTTGGAAACGAGGCTGTACATATTACTCCCAGCTCTTATAAAGTTGTGAATTTTTTACCAAGAATAGTGTTTCACACTTTCGGGATCTTTCATTGTCTAGTACTCAATAAATGCACATGTAGGTTTCAGTATTGAAATTAAGAATTTCTGAGATGGATGTGCTTTATAAATACAGCCTGTTACTGTTTGGAAGCAATAAAAGTGAAAAATAATATAACGAAAAATCAAGCACCCTAGATTATTTTGTATGCTCTTATTTTTGCCTTGTTTGGATGTGGAGACATAAAAATAAAAATGCGCGAAAATAAATTTTATAGAGAGTTACATTATAATTTACAAATTCTACAAAATGATCGACTGACATAATGTCTCACAACTTTGAAATGGTGAAAATTTCTGTGCACAAAATATAACAGCATACTAGAGACTTCTACCCAGTCTTTATTGGCATTGTTGGCCCAGTTGTTAGAGCTAGTTTCCATCATGATGAGGTGAACTTGTATTACAGACTCTCTTGTTTAGTTGTTCAGTTTTATGTGATTATTGCAAATATGTCATTTGATTGCAAACTTGAGGTAGGTGATGGCATATTTTTGCTCTGATGATGATATTGCTTGCATAGAATTATAAAGTTTGAATTTGCATTTTGAACTTTTTGGAAAGCCACTTTCAAAATATGAATTTTGAAAATAAGCTGCATTCACAAATGGCATGTAGGTAGAAAATCTTGAAAAATTCCACTTTTCTGCATTGAAGAGTTCATAAGGATGTTTCTTGAAATTATAAATTTTCTGTGCATGTTTCAAGTAAATCTATTGTATAAGCAAAGTGCAAGGATGATATTCTTTATGCTTCAAGAATTACACAAACATTTTTCATGATACATGAATTAATAAGTTTCTTTGTATGTTGCTCATCTGGTCCCATCACTCTAAAATGATTGGATATGCATGCTCTTGAATTTTTTGTGTGTGAATTTGGTTGCATTAAATGCTTAACTACCACGCTACCCGATCAACCAGCTTCCAAACAGTATCCGATAGTTTGGAGATTGTCAGGACCAGTATGTTCATGCTTTATTATTGACAATATTTTGCTGAAATCATTGTATAAAGTTTCACATTGTTTTTAATTCTCAGTAATTTTGCCCAGAACTTTAGCAATGTTTTCTTGAATGACGGGTTAGTGTAGAGGTCTTCTCACTCGTTTCTCACCACTGTGGCCCGGGTTCAATTCCCTGCATGGCCACATGTGAGTTTTGTTGCTGATCCATACTCGTCCTCGCATGTTTTTCTCCGGGTACTACGGTTTTCCTCTTGCTTCTAAAATCAGACCTCTTCCCATATCCCTGTCCCATCCAATTTGGTTGGCATCCCTTTAATTTAGTAGCCTATGAGCACTATTGAGCATTGCCTGGCATCGGCCGAATGTTATAAATAAAAAACTAAATAAATAAAAGAATGCGCCATATCCGTATTTAATATTTTACAATGCATGTTAATTTGCATATTTGATTAAATAAATATGAAACAGTTTATCATTTATTATTTCTTTGTGCTGTCAGTTGGTCTGAACAGTGATGTGAGAGAAACATATAATTAAAAAGCATGTTTGCTGTCTTGTATGTATTGCATGTGTGTGGGCAATTGCCAATTTCACTTAGAAAAGAAAAAATTGCTGAGCTGTTGCGGAATAGACAATGTGATTCTTCATTTACCATTTAATTTTCTTAAATTAGTGCTCAATACTCGAAGGTTATTGTATTTCAGAATGGTATGTATAATGATTTTGTAAGAATAAATGAAATTTAGCATCATTTTCTTAGCCTTGATGATTCAGTAGGTTAACAAACTTTTATTTTTGTCAGGATGATGATGCAAGGCTCAGTTCAACTATAAATACAATAGTCAAAATCCTCTTTGTATTCATGGGTACGCATGCATTTCTAAGCCCGGTGGGTTCAGTTTGTATTTAAAGGTAGGACGTATGACCGTTCCAGGATTTGAAAATGACCCCTATTTCACGGGGAATCGAGGACATTTGCAGCAATTTTACCCCCTATTTTGCGTGAAATCAAGGAAAATTTGCTCCCAAATACCTCCCCTATTTTTATCATTTTGAGGACGCATATTCATTTCACCCCCTTATCACCAGGAATCAAGGACATTTTTCCGAAATAAATACCCCTATTTTTACCATTTCAAGGACGCTTTTGAATTTCCCCCTATTTCAAGGGGAAATGAGGACAATAACGAAAACTGTAGCAGTAAAACGCGGACGAAAGTCCTAGAAATACACCCTATTTTTCATTTCAAGGACAATTTTGCTCCAAAACACCCTAATTTGGACAATCATGAACAATTTTGTCCTCGAAAATTCATGGACATTTCTTGAAAAGTACCCCTAATTGGAACCATCATGCGTACACATTGTCAGTGAAGACTGAACCCACCGGGATTTCTAAGAAGTCATTCAAATAGTGTTATTCAACTCTAAACCTTGTGATTTCTCTTTCTTGTTAATGAGTGCAAAGATTTAAAACTTAAACTGAATATAATATGTGGTCTTGTAGTAAATAAGATCATGAAGATGGGAAATTACTGTATTTAGTGTAAGTGCCCCCCCCCTGAAAGTTTTAAAGTAATAACTGTCAAAACTATCCATCAAATGTCTAAATAAAATACCATCTAAAACTTTCTGGCTTCAGAAACATTATATTTTGCATGTTTATGCATGGACATTCCCATTTTAAACATTCTTTTTCAAAATGTCAATAATAAGTGCTGTACATAAGTCCATACTATATCCAGAATACTATATTATGTCTCAGCTCAAGTTGAGAGTATCGCCTTGTTAGATTTCACAGTGATTCTTATCAATGCATTTACACAGTTGCATCACCAGCGTACGGACAAATTGCCCTTCTACACGTGTGTATACTCCCCACTAGTCTGTCAAAAACTACTCGCAATTTAGGGGAAAACGAACCGAGAGTCACAAACCGCATGATTCAGTTAGCGCACACAATTTGAATCTGCCACTGCAAAATCCAACATGGCATTACTCTGAACTTGAGATGAGACAGACTATAGATTAAATTCTGGAAAACAGAAAAGTCCATGATAAATGCAGGATACTAAACTCAGTTCAACTTTAAATTAGTTCATCTCTCTCTCTCTCTCTCTTTCTGATATCCGCACCCCTGTGCATGTAACCTAAGCATCAATTTATAATAATAAATGTGTAAGTGCGATATGATCCAGCCCACATATGTTGAACTATATCTCATTACTATAAATATCAGCGCAATCTCAACCTCAACCAGTAAGTGCTGGTACATTGCACAGATCATTGAACTTGTCTAAGGAAACAGGAGATGATGCTCCATCAGGTATTACACTTTGGACCACAATAGCCTCACCCCAATGGCACAGTTCAATAACTTCAATTAAACAATTAGGGTGCAAAATTTGACCTCATGTTGCAGAGTGTGAGTTTTTGTACTCAAATTTTCAAAGGTCATTCAATGAATGTGCAAATGTATTGGGGTTATAGAACTGAGCCCTGATAGATGAGCATGTTGTGGATCCTAGTGTTATGATCAAGTCCTCATATTTTCACATTCACTTTTTAACAAGCTTCTCTGAAATGAAATAAACTTAATTTGTCTATCATTATGCAATCTTTAAGAAGACCAAACCAGGTTATATACTTTTTTTTGTTGGACAGGATATATTTTAAATACATCAAATTATTGTTTATCATCATCATTATTATTATTATGAGAAGAGTAGAACATCTGTATAACATCTGTAGATGATGTATTTGTGGAAGCATTTGTTGTTGTTTTGTGTGCCAAAGTCTTGGTGTGTGTTCTTCAAGGGGGCACACGCTGGGGAGTGCATATGCATGCATTTGGCGTAACTAGATTTTCCCGGGAGATTTTCACAATTGAAGGGGGGAAGCTGGGAGAAAATCTTCCTGGTCCAGGGGTGGCAATTAAGAGACCAAATACCTATTCTCCATGGAAGTATATATATAAACGGTCAACTCATTTTGGGAGGCAAGTGTGGGGGATGGAGGGTCGATCAGGTTAGTTATGCTATGGGAGTGTAGATAGTACATGTGTGATAAAAATGTTAAATGATAAGAATTGCTCCATCAAAGTTAATGACTTTTGGACCTTAATGAGTCCCGATCTCCGACCAGAGCAATGTTACCCTGGCAATGAGTATAACAGCATATTGGGGGGGGGGGGGCAACCACAGACATACAGAGAAGATATCTTTCATACCCCACAATGCATTGCTTCCATTTTAATTTTCTGTATTGAATTGCTATCCAGTGCAACATGGGTCGATAGTGACCGAAAATACCTCAAAGTGAACAGGGCACATCCAGATCTTACAAATTACATTTGTATCGACCCATGTTTTGCCAGTCTATTCTCAACTTGAAAACAAAGCTGGGAACCTGTACAAATATAATATACTGCGCCAAAAAAGTATCCTTACACTTGGAAAAATAATCACAATTTCAAAACTGAACTATATTGGGGTACATTTGTTTTTTTAATAGATGCACTATCTAATCCTGCACATTATGACACCACATTGAATCCAATGTGACCTCAAGAAGTAAAGTTACAAGCAGTTGACTAGACGAAGGTCCCATTTTAAAAGTGACAAATTGGCCTATACAAGGCGCAAAAAGATTCCAACAAGCGCAACAAAGAGACTACACAGTTTCTTCAATGAAGCCTTATTTAAAGCAGTATTTATTTCAGTTTTTACTTCTCTGTACTTTTCATAACTTGCATTTTATTTGTCAGCTCTTTTGTTTCAGTTTTCTTTTGTTCCTTTTGTTTTAAATTAAAGGCACACACAAATTAGCCATTTACGATCTCTAAAACCAGATGTCTAGTCCGTGGAGTTTTGACTAGGCCAGTGTGTCACTTTTAAAACTGGACCTTCGTCTAATCAAATGCTTGTAACTTTGCTTCTTGAAGTCACATTGGATTCAATGGGGTGTCAAAATGTGCCGGATTAGAAAGTGCATCTATTTAAAAAACAAAGTTACCACAATATGGTTCAGTTCAGAAATTGTGATTATTTTTCCAAGTGTAAGGATACTTTCTTGGAGCAGTATAGGAGTATCATTTAATGAAATGAGGTGATGTATCATGTTGCAAAGGATTCTGGGAAGAGTAAGATATCTTATCTGACAGACATGTGTGTGGGTAAAGTATATATAATATTTTGTACCACATACATTTGCAAAATTGAGAAGAGAACCATTTGCTATCACTTTGTTAACTGGATCACGCTTTTGAGTCTTGAACCAAGATCAAAATGATCGCCACACAAAATCCACCGCATCTAATATCATTCCAAAAAGTTTTGTTCCAGTTTAGATCATGTGTATAGAGATTTATGAGCTATTATGATAAATTGCATAGTGCATTCACCAACTTTAAATAGAGAATTATTCAAGTTTTGAAATACCAGACTCACTTGTGACAAAAAAGGTGTTTAAACGGTTTATCCACAATACCAAAATGTAATCAATCCCTAATATGAAATACATGTCATGTGAAAAGAATAATATTTAGATTATGTAACAGTCTAGACAGAAAATTGCTTGTGAATAATGTGATTTTAATTGAGTCACTTCAAGAATTACATGTGATTTCATGTTACATCATTTAATGTTATTTTTGAACATTTATTAGACTGTGTAGCGTAATCTGTTTACCCACCCAAACAAATACTTTAATGCTACCATACCAGTTGATTATATCCATGTAGTGTTTGACAGGCTTGATCACCTTTATGTGAAACGATCTGCTCCATGGGGGCCAAAGGAGGCATTTTTGAAAATTGAATTAATATAATTATTACCTTAAAGATTAGGCTATAATATAAAAATGCACAAAAAACACCGAAGGTCTTGCATGCTTAGTTCTAAAAATGTTTGTGATATGTATTTTCTTATGTGTTTCATTGTTTTTTACTCCATCTCAATCTCAAATTTAATGCCTTTGGCCCCTACGTACCAGATTATGTCACATATATATTGCAGGGATGTTTTACATGAGGATAAATACCACTAACTTACACAGTTATGTAGGCTTAACTGGCTTTGAAAAAGATGAGTTATATGGGGATGAGGCTTACTGGAAAAAGAAGTTGCAGTCTGAAAATTTTGATCCAAAATCTAAAGAAGAGGTAGTTTTGTAATGATCCCTTGATAGCTAATTATGTGCAGAATTTTCTTATATTTAGAACACATGTTAAAAGCCAACAATAGGCTACCAGATGAAACTAGATGATTTAGATGCTAAATGACCAAAAAACGTTCCCAAAGACCGAAATGGTAAACTTGAGATTTTTCGTGTTTTAAATGTCGGTACCTTAAATTAAAAGTTCAGCCTCAAAAATTAGAGCTACATTAGGTGAAGGCATATTTACTACAAAGTGATGCTGCTCAGTTCAGTGACGGCGTCAACAATTTTTTCGGGAGGGGGGGAATTTCAGGGGAAAAATCAACTAATTTTATGCATAAATTACCACAAAAGTGGAATTTTTGTAATTTTTTCTGGGGAAACAGGGGAAAGAATTCTGACCGAGGGAATTGCCCCCCCCCCCATGGGGAAGGGAAAGGGAATGGGAATGGCATGTACTTTTCATCACACATGGAACTTTATACTACACTGAACTAGCAGAGTAGCAATTATGTTTCAACATATTTCTTTGTTTGTGATACAGTTTGTCCACTCTGAAGTACAAGGTGACAACGCGCACATACACAGCGCGTAAACAGTGCACAGTGCTGCATCTCTGCTGCAGGTATGCGTGCCTTCAAAGTCAGCACAATGTGTGCGTCCGCGTCGGTACTTTGTACTTCAGACTAAACAGACTGTAGGATACTAAAAGTAAGTCTAAAAAGGTACCAGTGCTACCTCAGATTTTTGTGCACAAAGTCTTGATAAAATCAGAATTTTGCCCTGGTGTTTTATGTGTGTTTGTTTGTCAGATGGTTTGATTTTCTTCTTTCCTGAAAGAAAACAATTTGGCTGCAAACACTAACAAACGAATCAAAATGTGTGTAGGCAATTAAAAAGAAATCTTACTGGAGTAAGCCAAAACATTGACAACAGCGTCCTATAAACTAGATTTGCTATAGCAGACCAACCCTCTCTCTCCTTGTCCAAACGTAATCATGAAATGTTAAATACTAATCATTTTCAGCATTAATGCATTACTCTTCTTTTTTACAAATCACAGTTTTTTACCCTTCCCCCTTACTCCCTAACAACCTAAAAGTGCCCTCCCTAAAAATTCCCACCAGCATATAAGGGCACGGAACCTTAATTCTTGTTGGGATTTCATGAGGGAGCTCTATATTTGCACTTGAAATTTACCCCAAGGCAAAGGAGCCCAGGTGCGCCATTAGGCGAACATTTACGGTAGATCTGTTGGTCAATAAATTGAATTCATAATGTTGTGAGGTTTTGTCATAGATTTTCATCATATTAATTTTTTGTATGAATGTGGTTGTTTTCTTTTATAGGCGTCAGCAGAAGCAGAGGAAAGCCTGTCCATCAAGAGGTACCCCAGGACAGCAGAAGATTTAGCCATGTATGACAACTTCTTCCCTGAAATGACTGATTATGATGAGGTTAGTTTCTCAAGCTATGGGATCAACAAAGTTTGTTGGAGCCCCATGAAAAATTTGCATTGCATTATGGCTTTTTTAGGGAGTGTTCATAAATACTTCGGTGGGGGGTTGGAAAAGTTGGAACCTCAGACAAAAAAAAAAAATTGATCCCCCCTAAAAAAGGTTGGATTTTTTTTTATCCCCCTTTTATGGTCTAAAATTTTTGATCCCCACTTCATATCCTAAAAAAGAAACCAAAAATATACGTCATTAACAGTGGCATAGAAATAGATATTTTTTTGACATTGGGGTTGGAGAAAATTTCTTGAAGTCCATTGAATCCAGCACCTTTTGCCAACAAAATAAGTTTATGGTACAAATGCGGAAAAAAATTGCCATATTGAAGCTAAACTGGTGAAATATGGTACAAAACTGGAGTGAATTTGCGCGAAGTGCCAAAAAATTGGCACTTTTTAGTTTAAAATGACCAAATATGAGGTTAATTTTGGTCAGAAACCCATATACAGGCGTCACCATTGGGGGGATGATTGTATGGACCATCCCCCTATCAAATATATTGGGGGGATTTATCCCCCCATCCCCCGGGATCTACGCCTACCGTTCATTAACTCATTAGCTAAAAATTACCGTTTGGAGTTATTACTCATTGGAGTCATAGTGTTACACCCAAATTGTAAAGTGCATACGTTTTGTTGATTTGAAGCTTGAGAGTACACAATTGAATACTTAACATTCATGCGCGCGGAGCACGCACAAATTTTGAATGTAAATGCCTTCTCGTACGTTTTACCCCGGAATTTTACCCTCAAATTTTTTTGATCCCCCCCTTTTAGGACCCCAAATTTTTTTTTTTGACCCCACCCATATTTTCCACCCTCCCCCCACCAAAGTATTTATATGAACACTCCCTTATGTGAAATGCTTCTTTCTTTGGTATCCAATCTAAACTGGTTCCTGAACCTTGCAACCATGCAGTCAATGTTGGGTACTACTAGACATGCATGTGCACAATTGCTGGAGTCAACATTGATTGGGGAATGGGAGTCCATTTACCATATTTGTTCTAATCTGCCCTTTGCCCAATAAGTGCCCACCCAGGGTATTTTCAATTTGCTAAAGGGTAACATTAACCCTAATACCTGACACTTTTTTGCTATCAGAAATTAAAGAAGGAACGAAAAAGGAGAGAAGATGAACAAAGAAGTCATTTACTACCCCCGGAATTCGAACCTTAGACCCCTCTCATGCCAAGCGCACAATCACCAGCCAGTAGCGACACGGGTTGCGCTGGCCTGGCCAGCGATTCCCTGAGCATATAGCACTTAGTCTGATTGTGTCATCGCATCACCTGGGAATCATGCATGCGCCGTGGTTATCATTGTGGTATTTATGACTGTTAGGGTTAATGTTGAAGTGACAGAGGATGTTGAAACAGTGTAATAGCTGGAGGACTAGTCCTGTGTAAACTTGCAATACATTTTCTGCATCAGAAAAGCTACTAGAATATGTCTCAGGGATCTTTTATAAAAAAACCCCAAATGACTTTGTTTAGCACCCTGGGCTTATTGGAATGAATATGGTACATTACCATACTAAAAACATTCAACACTTTTGGGGATTATTGTAATTTTAATTTAGGTAACATCTAGATGATACCTAATTAAATACCAGAGTATAAACCTTGTGGGTTTAGATGACCTCAATTGAATGGAATATTCTAACCTTTCTATAATGGGCTATTCCACTTGAAATACATACATCTCCCTATGGGAGACATTGTAGATTTCAAATGGAGTGACCCATTCAGGTAACTCCATTTGAAATTCACACTCCCTGTGTGGGAGATTAAGGTCATGTCTTCCATAGGGGGTGTATGGATTTCAACTGGAATAGCCCAATGCAGTCTAGTAGCTCTCTAATTAAGGAAAATAATGTTGTTACACCTTCAACATGTTAACATCAATTGCTTGCCTCTTCCCCCCATGTAAGTACAGCAAATTATTGTCGCAGTGGCGTGCGCAGCACATTGAAAGTGGGGGACAGGTTGTTCAGTTGCCCCGAATGGAGTCTGATTAGGAGTGTAAGGTGCGGGCGTAGGGCACCATATGACTGATTTCCCCCCGAATGACCAACAAAAGTGGGGGGCTGTGCCCCCCTGTCTCCCCCACCCCCATTTTCGCACGCCACTGTATTGTCGGCAGCAGACATTCAAGACCTCAACATTGATTGATGGGGGATGGGGAAGTATGGCATATAAAGGGGTGTGTGTCTGTTTCAAATACATTACAGGCTTGAACTTGGATGTAGGGTTGAGCTGATCCAGTTGAATCCATACAGCCACTATGGAAGACATGACCTTAATCTTTCTCTTTCACACAGGGATTGTGAATATCAAATGGGTTTCCTGAATGGGTGATTCCATTTGGAAATTAAGATCATGTCTCCCATAGGGGCTGTATGGATTCAGCTGGTATAACCCATTGTGATACGGTGCTCATAATAATTATGTAGGTGTGGCAACTAAGGTTAAGATTGGCCTGGTATTTGAATAAAATTAACCATCCTAAATTTGACCTAGAAACTTTGCCAAGTGTTAGCGCAACAAGTTTATTATTGCCATGGCCTTCATTTTGGAGTTTGATCTGCTCTGAGTTCACCAAAACATTTATAACTGCTGTAATTATCATTAGCAAGTCAAAGATATTCATTTTGCCCATACCAGGAGCAGAAAAGATTTTGCCAAGAAATTAAACATTTTGTTCAGTGGCTTAACCAATCGTTTTTGGATTTAAGTTTCACTTATATTGAAATATCCTCTAGTCCATGGTTCAATTGGTGAGTCTACTTTCTGAAAGTGTGTACACTTACTCCAGTCACCAGGCATCAATTGTCACGGTAACCAAATTGTCTGCAGAGTTTGATCAAAATATTGACCACTTGACAGTTTGTATTCACACAGACTTTGCTGAAATTATTTACCTAGCTATGTCTGAGTGTACTACTTGTGTTTTTAGGTCGTCCGTAGAAAAAGACATTTTAGGTTGTCTGTAGCAAAAGACCATTTTAGTCGTTTTAGTGCTTTATTTTGTTCACCATGTACAAGGCTATGGCAATGTCACCAAGTGTTATCTAAATTCAACTTATAAACTTGGTGCAAGTGACCCAAATGAGGTCGCGAGCTCATCGTGTAGGATTGCAAGGCTACTCAGGAACAGGGAGACACATATGACGCAATTGCAAAATGAGATTGCAAGTTGTCTGACTCAAGAAATTGGCCATATTCAAAAAACAAAAACTTGGAAGCCCCTGCCCAATGTTATAAAAAAAGAAGGCTTGAGTAAAAGCAGGCAGACGTTCAAGAACCAATTTATATTCCTGTAAAAGTGTACATTTTCGCACAATTAATTTTTTGCACTTTCAATTTTGAATGGTTTCTTTGGTTTTAAAATTTTTTATTCTTAGCTTTCTTACATTGACTAGTTATACACGACTCATGCATTGTTATTTTCATGCTAGCTGCATGAAAAGTGCGACACTAAATCGAGCACAAAAATATCCCCTTTAACAGTAATCAGTATTATTTGTCTTTTCAGGAAATGCAAGACCTTAATGGTGATTTTGAAGATGCCATTCATAGGAAAAAGTCTTTCTCTACAATTCGAATCCCTACAGCAGAAGTGGACTCCCCTCCCAAGTCATCCCTAGCTTCACCAACAGAACCAAGTCTTAGTCTACCAGAATTAAAACTCTGTGCACCGTTAACTGGCGGTAGTCATCCAATTTCACCCAGGATGCAGAATCTTGTTCTGAATGTTAGTGGTATGCAGCTTGGTACAAGTATGGAGGCTAGCGGTAGTAGTGAACAGGTGCCATTAGTTGGTATGCAAACAAGAAGGACAAAGAGAACAGTGGCTACAGGTAGTCCAAATCAATCTCCTAAACATTCTAGATCACAGCCACAGCTGCGAGAAGTAAAATCACCGCATAAACATGTCAAGATGTCAAAATCAGCAACGTCCGTTAGAAACGTACTTTCAAGGAACGGTTCATCATCAAGTGGAAGCCCAAAGAAAAAGAAAACCAAAAAGATCAAATCAAACTCAAGTAGTTTAGATAGTAATGGGGACTTATTGGGCTCCTCGTTAAGGATATCCCAGATTCCAGTTGAGATGAGAACTCCAGATGTTAAAGAGAATGAAAGCATCTTCTTAGCTTTGCGAGGTGTAAATTTGGAAGACGTCGGACCAGAGGAGTATGGTGAATGGATGACCGAAACAAAAAGAGTGCAGACATTTCAGAGCATTGCACACCCAGAAATGTGCAGCTTTAGTTCTCCAAAGCATCCACGGTGTCTAATAGTTGATAAGAAGCAAAGATCTCAAAGGTAAGATTAATTAAAAATTGAATTTAGAGATTTATTTTGTGCTTATATAAATGGCTGTCAGAATTCTTATTTTGCCTAGGGTGTATACAAGTATGGTAATTCATGTCAAAATGGTAGTCTAAGGGACCGTTCACAAACACTTGTAACAGGGTGGCCTGATGCAAAAAAAAATTCACATTTTTTTCAGGGCTGCCCTTTGGACATAAAATTATTTTCAGGGCCCCCCTTTTTGGCCATGAAAATGAATGTCAACCCCATAGAGTGTAAACTCATGTCATATGAGAAAAGTTAAGGTGATATTTTTAAAGACCCCCCTTCAGAGGGATAAAATTACAGCCCCCTTTTTTTGCATCAGGCCCCCCGTTATAAGTGTTTGTGAATGGTCCCTAATTGGTTGAGTGAATCAGGTCATGATATACAGATCCATTTCATTGGCTGCTGTAGCAAATTACCCCATTCAATATCTTCCCCTCACATGTTTATATGGCAACAGGTCTTGCATTTAGGCAATGCAAAAAAGGTTTAATTGTGATGATGCAATTTCAGATGTCACTGGGCACATTTTCCCATTTCATCATAATTCAATGGATTTTGGTAAACTTGGACAAGGGCCATTATAGACAAATTATTTAATTTGTGTACTTTGTGGAACATACTCTTTGCATGGCTGTGCGTAGTAAGCTGTTGTACGCAGATAGTCTCGCTAATATGGATACATAGAGTTTATATGGTTAGGCGCGGAGTAACAAGCGTAGTTGAATGTTCCACGATGTACACAAATTAAATAATTTTTCTATAGGATGTAAAATTTTATTTATTGCTTCCTTTTTGTGTTGCCTGATCGAATGTTCATGGAGACACTAACCAGTTCAACTTTTTTCTGTATTTCAAAGTTGTTGTTTTTTTCGAAAATTGCTCAAAATGATCATACATGTTCATAGAATCTTGAATGGTCCTTGGGTTAGGGTTTTTCAGAGGTACTCAGGAATATGGGCAGTTGAATTTGCTAGAAATCCTCCCATTTCCAAATGTTAGATTTCTGTCCATGTAGAATTTAACACAAGTGTCTATGAGTGGTGGGTATAATATAAGGTATATTGTAAGTCACATGTTAAGGGTCATTTGAGGTCATTTTCCAAAACTGTTTTAAAGCTGCTTCTAGAGAATGCAATGGATTGTGATGTAACTAAGGGTCATTTGGTGTAGAATGCGAAAGCATGCAATACTTTTTTGATGGTCATATAGTCAATATTTTACTGATTTGTGCAGTTTGATAATTATATTGATCAAGGATACAAGTGAATAAATAATAATTAGCTTGCTCTGTGTCTGATACCAAATCTGACATCACCCATTCCAGAGAAACAATAACATATGATACCATGTTTTATCCTAGAGAGATGATATTTGCGGATATGGACAGAGCTGTACACACAGATCAGATTATAGATAAAGTTGTCTATGACATCTTCAGTGCAACAGGAAACAGGGAGAGCTCAGCAAGACCAACCAGACAGAAGTCCTCTGCCAAGCGCAGGTAAACAATATTTGAAGATTTTCACACTTTTTTGTATAGTTCCCCTGGAAATGCAATAATTAACAGATATATTGAAAGATTTGACTTGTGATTTGGGCTGAAAATGTTTGATGAAGGGCTATAAACATGGCTAGTAAAGACAAAACTGACTCCCTCATAACCCCTTTCTGTCCCTCCCAATCCCTCTCCGTCCCTCACTCCCTCCGTCCCGCCCGCCCTCCATCCCTCCCTATCTCCTTCCCTATCTCCCTCCTGCCATCCCTATCTCCCTCCCTCCCACCCTCTCTCCTCCTTCCTTCCCTCCCTCCTTCCTTCCTCCCTCCCTCCTTCCCCTCTCTCCCTCTGTTCAAACTGCTGATCAAAACTTATATTTGCAAAACATATGCTTGGAGCCAAACTTTAGAAACAGCCTCAAGCTATGGCACTTTCAACTTTTGCATGCATTAGAAGTTCTGTGTCTATTTGGTGACTGAGCAGCACAAACATGTTATTTTAAAGTTTACAGAGTTTGTTAACATATTCTTGGAACCAGAAACTTCACACTATAAGTATACATTGTCTGTTTTCCTTGGCCACTGTAAATCCAACTAAAAAAATGGAAGAATTGTGTTAATAGTTTAACTGAAGTTCTGTGTCTATTTGGTGACTGAAAATTAGCAAAATTAGTTTAGAGATGCTTTCAATGAACTTTTCAAAAAAAAAAAATGTGGGTTGCATCCAATCACTGTAAAGCTTATTTTCAGGAATATTGGTCAATTTATTCACTTTCCCCAAAAATGTTCAACTTTCCAGCCCATGTGCTCTTAGGCCTTGTATCCATAGGCTGTTCCCTTGTGGCGTGTGCCCTTGTTCCATGTTTACTTTTTTCCCATGTGTGGCAGGTCACATGGGAAAAAGTAAACACGAACAAGGGCACACGCCACAAGGAACAGCCTATGGATACTGAGGCCTTACTGGACACATTATCTTGTTACTTGTGGCCTAAAATAATCTTACTATAAATAGCGAAAATTTGTATGTGCCGTATGTAAAAGGCTCAGTCAGTTTCGATCCAAATGTCGCCAAATTCATACGGGAGATCAAGGAATATACAGGGTGTCCCAGAATGATCTGTACCGGGAAAGATGGAATTTTTTAGGTATGAAGGGCATGTTGAATGGTCATATTGTTTTGCATTTTAAGTTCTACATATAGTTAGCTTTCTCAGATTTTTTAGTTTTTAAAAATTTGACGTTTCTAGTCGAAGTTATAGAAGATTGCGTAAAAATGATGAATTCTAAGTTTTGACAACGCAACCTATTTTGAAAATCTGTAACATTACTAACCGTTCAGCACAAACTTATTTGGAAAAAGTTATGCAGGTATTTTAGTTGTGCCCTGTTCATATTTCCACTAAATAGCCGATATCTATCTATTATTTATGACGTTACTGAAGCAATCATTATATGGAATTAAGGATTTGTGGCCTAATCCAATTCTCTCTTTGGCGGTAGTTTTAAATATAGTTATTGTAATGGTGTGAGGTCCATGTCATTTGAAATGCTTGCAGAGATCGAATTGGTTGTGGTACAGAAAAGTCGGCTCCTCAATTTACTGTACAGCAGCGTGGATTTCTTTCAAAAACTTACTGGCAAACCGGCAGCTATGTTGAGACGCAAAGAAGATTCATTAGACGATAGTGTATAACGTAAAGAAGTTTGACGAGCACGGAACTGTCAGGAATCGGCAGAGTGAAGCTTCAGGTGCTCGTAAGACTGTAAGAACTAGAGCGAACATGGCAGCTGTCCGGCAAGCTTTAAGGCCCAACCCCAACAGTAGTTGTCGTCGAAATGCTGTGCCAAACATCCCACATTCTTCATTTCATCGTATCGTGCCATTTTTCAAAGGTATGCGAGTCGTTTTTCATCGATTTTACATTATTGCATGCCACGCCAAAACAAATAAAGGTAGCGTGCTGAAATTAACAGAATAGGTAGGAGACATATCCAACATTATAATGCTGGTATCAAAAATAGATACACTGCCCGTCTTCTATTTTTAGTTATTTTTGCAAACACGGTACAAATCATTCTGGGACACCCTGTATGGGAACCTGTTTAAACTTTATTTGGTTGAAAATGGTCAAGAATTGGCTCCAAAATCAGTAAAAAAGTGAGTTTTTTCGGGCAAATATATAGTGGTTGTTTGTTTATGGGCTATGCCAGCCAACACGTCCACATGTCTAGCGGAAAGCGCTCTGTCGTGAGTGCGTCGGCATACATGCCACTTGATGCGCACGCACGGAGAAAGAAAGAAAGAAATCACAAGCTAAGCAGCAAAATTATAAGAAAAATGGAACAAAATTGGCCCCTAGAAGAAACTAAAAAGAAATGAAGAAGCTAAATAGGAAATGTGGGCCTAAGGAGGGGCAGGTTTAGATAAATAAAATTTACCTTTTCAATGATTCTACCTGTTCAGTAATTTATGTTTTAGTGAACGCCCCCATGTACTCATCTAGCGGGACCGCGCGGGTGTCCTAATAGTGTAAAATAATTCCAATAGTTCTGCTAACACAGCAGTATTAAACATAATGCAGTTGTCATTGCTATTTTTATATTATTTGCATGATAGGGCAGTACTGAATTAAGAGTATATACATTTTTTTTATTCCAGAGAGAGTGCAAATGGTCAGGAGGATGACAACTGTACGTTAAACTTCAACTCCCTGTTTGAAAGCGGAAATCTGCGACAAGCAATCCAAGTAAGTCCAATTCAAGAGCAGGAAATGATAACAAGAAAAAGTTAGCTCTTTTATGGTGAGAAAAGGCAGCATTTAAATTCATTAAAATAATATGTTTAGGTTATCTTGACTGTTGTGGTGAATAATCAAGCGTCACAAGATGTCTAACCAATGAATTCTGCTCAGATTGTGGACGACTGATTAATAAAAAAAAAGAAATAAAAATACTTAAAGTTATTTATTTATTTATTTATTTATTTATAACATTCGGCCGAAGCCAGGCTAATCCCAATAGTGCTCAGAGGCTACTAAATTCAAGGGATGCCATCCGGATATGACGGGACAGGGATATGGAAAGAAGTTAACCATAGATGGCTAACTTCTCTTGTTTTAGAAGTTTCCAATATTAAGTATTGATAACTTGGGCAAATTGGGAGAGTCAGGGTTTTAAACACCCTACACTTTTTGAGACTTGATTTATAAACATGTACCAGCATGGCGTTCTGTACATGCAAGCAGCAGCAGTTTAGCAACCCCTCCAAAGGATGGAACACTCCCATGTTTCAATTCCCTGTGAGAAGAGTGTAAATGTGATGCGATCAAGCAAAATGAGTCGGAAGTCGGGAATATTGATTTTGAGATATAATCAATAATAGTATTCAACTCCTTTGTATGCTATTGTTCTGCACAACACTAAAAGGGCCATATCTCTGGAACCATAAGTCTAATTATGATGGGATTTTCAGCAAAATAAAGCTCTGAGAATGGCTCATATAATGAGATTTTGATCGACATCAGACTCATTTCGCTTGATCGCATCACAAATTTGACTTTGTCCTCATATTGCTCAATTCAATAACATTATTTTGTTTTGCAAACTTGACTAAATATTAATTTTTTTCTATTTACACCTATAGATTCGCAAGTATGAGTATGACCTACTGCTAAATCCCGACATAAACACCAATCATCATCATCAGTGGTTTTACTTTGCTGTGTCTAACACCCGAGCATGTGTCAAGTATAGGTTTAACATCATTAACTGTTTAAAGATCAACAGCCAGTTCAACTTCGGTATGTTCACCATTTGTATACGATTGTTCTCGGGGCTCATTTAGTGGTTTGCATTCTCATCCTTGTGAACAAGTTTGAAGATGTGGTGGTTGTACGACAGTAAGACAGACATTCAAAGTCTACTATGAGAATGCTGCCACTGGAAATTACCCTTTAGAATTGAAGCTGTACCTGCATGAACAGTATAAAGGTGTTACAGAGTTACCATTTATCAATATGATATTAAAGGGTCAAATACACAAAGTTAATCTGATGTATCTCTATGCTATGGACCTTCTTCCATATTTCCCATCATGCACTATTCCAGGAGGTATGATATAGTATATGAACCACATAAATTGTGTGCAACTGATTGTCACCAAGGTATCTTTGCTATTATGTTGTCATAATATTGGCATACCATTTCGTTATTTACATCATCATAAAATCCATCCCTTTTACACATTATTGAAAGCATGTCTTTATAGAGGGATGTAGAACATGTGTGTAATGTAAGAAAGAGATTGTTATTTATCAAGTTTTTGATCAGTTCAGAAGTGAATACAGGCAGTGAAATTTATTCAAAGCATGTTACATTGATGCTGCTGCCACATATCACACCATGTGACTGCCAACAACAACAGCGCCTGTATGATTAACAGCTCCCCATTGTACACCTGGGTGGAGTGAATCAAGCAGGATTAAGTACCTTGCCCTAGGACACTAAACATTTGCTGTGATGTGACTTAAACCCACAACCTTGAAATCTTGAATCTGATAACTAAACCGCTAGGTCACCTTGCTCCACACCGCATAGGTGGAAATTGTGCATTGTTTGTTATTTCTCTTGAACAGTTTTATGCTTGTCAAATGGGTACTTGTATAATTCCAACTTAACAGTTGCAGAACAGCACATGTCTGTATCATAAGATATATTGCTGGTCGCGCTATGCCTGCTGGGATAGAAAAGGGAGAAAAGCTGTCAAATTTGTTTGGCACATGAATTTACAGCTTTGCTTTCTTTAGTATCCCAACATGCATAGCCCAAGTCGACTTTTGCCGATCAGCGATGTACCTAATTTGAAACTGAGTGTTTCTTTTGGAGTTTACAATACGAAATTGCATCCAAAGGAACTGATTGTTTTGATAACAAATTAAGCGAAACATACTGTGAATTAAGCCATACCCCATCTTGCACTCAAAAATTTGAGGTACAATTTTCAAACTATAATCATTCTAGTTGACCTCTAATTCTTTGTTCTCAAATGACATCACACATCAATTTCAAAAAGTATGGTGCAATTTGTTATCACAAGTTTGAAAAGTTATCTTGAAAAGAAGTTGACAGTTTGTCACTCCCTAACACCTATACCATGATCTCACATACAGGTATGCAACCGGTTGTCTACTCAGTACGTGAAGCAATGGAAGGCAGCCCAGGCTGGAAGAGGTCAGGTGAAGATATTTGCTACTATAAGAATCACTATGCACGTCCTTCGGCAGCCACAGCTGGAAAGAAAGGCAAAAATTACTATACCACAGCTTTTAATCTGACGTTTAATCACAGCAATGATATCGTCTACATAGCCTATCATTTCCCCTATACGTATACTACACTTCAGGTGAGTTTGGTTATTAACCCCCTGAGCACTACCTGCTGATCTAACATTGCCTCTGATTGGTCAATTAAATGATATTTTCACTTTAATCACCAATCAGAATGGAGCTCTGCAAATAATTCACCCCAATTTTTTGTGTGGTGAAATTGTTCTAACCTTGTTGCTGATTGGCCCAATTGATAATGAAAACTTCTTTTTGGCCAATCGGCATGTAGTTCTCATAGGGTTAAAGGGTCTTCTGGTATTTATTGTGACACAACAACTAGATTTGAAGGGTGTGGTGGCGTGTGCATGGAGTTCAAAATAGATAATGTGTTTCATGTGGAAGAGAGGGGTCTGCCTAACATTTTGAGCAGGAAAAAAAGAAATTCAAATTGGGCATGAAAATTGGGCATATTGTGTAGAAAAAATTGCAAAATATTTGAACAATTGGGCAGAAACTGATTAGTGGCATTTTCAAAAGATGACAGCCTCTCATCTGTTTTGTTTGTTATCACTTGACCAAGGTGTGACTGTCTTTTCTAGCTTAGTTACGCTACAAGAAATAAGTTGCGACTTACATTTCTTGTTTGTACAATGTTGTGCTCCCATTTGATTATATAGGTCCACAACTTATGAGTCAAAAAATATTTTACGAAATGTAAAAAGCCTTATTTGTTTTACCCTGTGGACCAATTTATAGCGCCACGCGCATCATTGCGTTAAGTCACAATGCCTAATTGTGTAAGAAATGAGGCTGTTTTGAAAGTCCATAGCAGTCAGGTTTTCTTTATCAAACACATGATTAGGCCTGGCCTACTGTATTGTTTGAGAACTGACTCCTATGGACTCAGATGCAACTTTTAAACATTGTTTAAAACTGTCTCTGTTTTACATAATGAACCATTGTGACTGAACGCAAATTATGACGTGTGACGCTATAAATTGGTCCACAGGGGTAAAACAAATAGGACTACACATTTCTTTTACACGTTTGCATTTCGTCAAATATTTTGCGATTTATTTTAAAAAGTATTTAGGGGGAACTTATAAGTTGTGGACCCTATAGAACAACTACTGTCAATGTGTGTTGATGTGAAATCAAATTAACCGTAGATCATTTTGTCCATTGTATTGTATAATAACCAATGTAGGTACATCTTGCCAAATTGGAAGCAGGTCTGTGTGATTTAAGTGATATATATTACCGTAGACATACTTTGTGTGAATCGCTAGGTGGTAATTCGCTACAACTCCTAACCATTACCGCTAACCCCATGTCACTAGACCAGGATGGTATCGATGAGTTCAGTAAGTATTGCATGTGTGTGTGTTACTGCTATGTTTGATAATATAGCAGTCAAGTTAGCTCAATTGTTAAGGCGTTCGACTATGGTGCGAGAGGTTGCGGGTTTGAACCCTGGCAGTACCAATATGCTCTTGTGGAAAAATTGAGATAGCTTGAAATTCCCCTGGACAAGGAACTTGCTGCTAATTGTCTTGTTGTAACCCGTACGAAACTCGAGGAGCTGATCCTGGTTGTGATGGTTAATTTGTTGATTTGTTGATAAATGGTTTATGAAATGATGTGGGGCCGTAGTGGTCAGCGACAACCTGTAAAGTGTGCTGAGGCTTGTTGTGGATCAATGTCTAGGTGTTGTGCCTGTGCGTAGCGCACTATAAATCACTGCGCTTTAAAAAAAATTTAATCATGTATATAACATTAATATCATGCTGTTTTTACACTGCAAATTGTGTCCCTTTCACAAGGCTTCAAGCAGCACTATATTTCCTTTATTTTTAAATCTTCCTATATTTTCCTATATTGTTACAAAATGGCCTATAATTCCTTTTTTTTCTTCTAAATTTAGGAAATTAACATGTTTTTTCACTTGTACTAGTGAATTTTATGTAAAATTTATGTGCACTTTGGGTGCAGTTTTTCAGGAGGTCAGTGGGTAAATTTTACTGGCCTTTTTTGCCTAGTCTAGTATTTATAGACATCATACCAGTCTACAATAAGGGAACAAACCAAAAGATCGATGACGTCCTATAAACGTAACTAGTTTCGTTTCTCAGCCGACCCCCTCCCTCCCTGCCAGAAACGTAATAATGAAATGTTGAAAATTTTGACATAATAATAATAATGACACATTCTTCAGACCGATGTTTTTGTACGAACGCAATTCTCGCTATTCGCAATAAGGGCGCCGCCAGCGGTTTGCGATGTAATCGTGATGTATCATGGAAAAGGTCGACATCAAGTCCGCATAATCTGAATATTACCATGCTATTACATAGGAACATGTGACAATATTTTTTAGTTTGTCAAAATAAAGGTGTTACACGCGAATCGATACTCAATAATACTTAATAATGTGATTTGAAATGTGCACAATTAATTTTTTTCTCTATCGATTTGCGTGTAATACCGTTATATTGACAAACTAAAAAATATTGTCACGTGTTCCTATGTAATAGCATGGTAATATTCAGATTATGCTGGACTTGATGTCGACCTTTTCCCATGATACATCACGATTTTCCCATGATACATCACGATTACATCGCAAACCGCTGGCGGCGCCTTATTGCGTAATAGCGAGAATCGAGTATTTTTAACCCCTCCCCCCTAAACGAAACTAGTTTCGTTTATAGGACGTCATCGATCTTTTGGTTTGTTCCCTAATGCACACATCATGCAAAAATTAAAGTATATTTGGTACTTTTCCCATAGCAAAAGTTACTGGCTGTCTTTGATACCCACTGTACTTGACCTCCGCTGTCCTATATTTTCATTCAAAATGTTCCTTTAATTATTCCTATATTTTTGCAAGGGCTTTTGAAGTCCTGCTTTCACTTGAAAGAGGATCCTAACAAAATGTCAATATGGTCATACTATTTCAAGCAAAGCTATGTATTTGGAATGTATAAATGTGACCAGATCTGCCAATCAGGCTAAAGTTGACACTAATGAAACTGAGATATAGGCAAAAAGTGAGGAGAAAAACAATAAAAAACACAAGAAAATGGCCATTTAAAAGGTTCATAAATTTGCCACCAATTATTCAAGAGACCTGGGGATTCAACATCAATAATTGTATGTACTAAGCAAGTTAGTAATGGTAGTAACTCAATTTTCAAAATTTCCAACTTTGGCCTGAGTAGATCAGATTGGGTCACAAAAATGCTACATTTGTTTGAGCTTTTCTTGAAAAAAAAAGATTAGAATTGTAATGGTGAAAGAAAAACAAATAGAATTATAACCCTAACACTGCCCATGGTTTTTGCTGTCGAAGGCAAAGAAGGAAAAAAAATAGGAGAGAAGATGAGCAAAGAAGTCACTTGCTACTCTCAGGAATTGACCCCGAGACCCCTTGCATGCCACGTACAAGATCACCGACCGGTAGCCATGGGGATTTTGCTAACCAGCGATTCTGTGTATTATAGGGGCAAGGAATCAAGTTAATACCAGCGATTCTGTGTATGACTTAGGGTGATTGCGTCATGGCGTACGTGGGATGCATGCTTGTGCAGTTGTTTTCCTAATGTAAGATTTTTTGTGGTTAAGGCAGCGTGTACATAATCCAAATCATCGTGACCATGGTCAGGTGGCTGCAAACACGTACAACAAATAAACTAGGTTGTTGTTTTTTTCTTGTAGGGAGTAGACCGTATGTTGTCTTGTCGGCTCGTGTTCATCCAGGAGAATCAAATAGTTCATGGGTGATGAAAGGTGTTCTCAGGTTCTTAATGAGCCAACATCCAGCAGCAGAACTACTGAGGAGAACTTACATCTTCAAAGTTGTACCTATGTTGAACCCTGATGGAGTCATCAATGGCAGGTATGCAGTGTGGGGAGGGCTATTTTAAATATAAGGACTAAGGACATATCATGGGCTTTGAATCAGAACTCGACTGACTTATGACCAAAATTGATATTTGTGAGAAATTATGACTTCAAAATCTTTTGAGAAATCAGAAACTCCATAAAATACAATGATCCTTGAATTCTCCTTGAGATGATTTTGAAATATAGGACATATGATAATTTTGATGCAGTATTTATAGCAACACCAACACCTTGATAAGGGATTCCATTCCCAAGTTAGGGGCGGGCTTACACCTGAGAAGAGGCTAGATTATGGTGGTTTTTTTACTAGATAATAGGTGTGCATTAGGAAGCATAATTCATTTTTCAATTGAAAGCTATTCTACTTTGATGCACACCAGTAGGCTAAGCTGTATTAGACAATAGGGCACTGCTCTTAGAATAAATCAACTATGAAATTGCTCAAGGACACTCCTAAAATTGCAGAGAAGATGAGAAAAGCTTCTCTGGTGTGCGGAACTTTTCGCTTCCGAATTTATATATTGTTATGGAGGACCTTCATTTTTCTCCTATCTAGTATTTAACCAAGGACCTTTCACACCCAAGGCTAAGCTCCTACCTGGGGACCCATCAGACTTTTTACTATCCAACTGACAGTGAACTTTCAGCGCAAAATGACACATGGTCTTATATGTATTGTTTTTTCAATACACGGGTAGGTAAAGGGAACCGCTGACGTCCTCTGTTGCTCTGATGTTTTTGTTTGTGCGTCCTCATTGCCAGGTCTTTACAAATGCATCCCTACACACCCACCACCATCCCATACACACACCCCTACAACACATATACAAAGCAGCAATTGTACTTATAAAGTGCCTTTTTCACTCCTTGTACAGCCATAGATGTTCTTTGAGTGGTGAGGATTTGAACAGGCAGTGGATTAACCCTAACCCAGTTGTACATCCAACCATATATCACTACAAAGGACTACTACAGTACCTTCAACAGAAAGACAGATCCCCATTTGTAAGTTAACATGGAATTCATTTGATTTATTAATCTTACTAAATCCAACAAAGGTTGTGTATATTTACAATTGAGTCCCACATCCTGAATCCCATTAGAGAAAATTCAAAAATTGTGTGCTTCAGGAAGTGGAGAAAATCTGACTGTTTTGCATAAAAAAAAAAAAAAAAGTATTTTAAGAAAGAGGAAATGTAGTGAGAAAAGAATGCTTAAAACAGTGATTGCAACAATGTACCTACTATATACATTGCTGAAATTGAACCATTATAATAAAATTGAAGGCCTCTGTGTATGTGGTAGTTCCCATCCTATCATTTTAACTCAGCTTAATTTTATCAAATTTACTAAACCCTTAAATTATATGTAAAACAGAGGTGGCAAAGAAGATATTATAAAAAAAACCTGAAATATTATCTTAATTTACATACCATTTGAATACTATATTTCATTGCATTATTATTTTCTTACCTTTAACCCTAGGTGTTCTGTGATTTTCATGGGCACTCTCGTAAGAAGAATGTCTTCATGTATGGAAACAGCTATATGATGTCTTACCACCCAGATGACTTGGCAGCAGCGAAAGATGAAGACAACAGTTTTCTGGTATGGAAGCAAAATCACCTAACCCTAACCTTCTCAAAGGCCAAAAAACCTGAGGCTTCCCCTGCAATGGACTGAGCATCACCATGGGCACCTCTAACCATACCACCCTAAGGAGTTTGGCATAAGCGTAAACCCGGGGGGGGGGGAGAATCCCCCAGTAGTTTGATGATGGGGATGGTCCATACAATCATCCCCCAATGTTGATGCCTGTATGTGGGTGTCTGACCAAATTGACCATTTTCCCTAAAAAGTGCCCATTTCTGTGCTCTTCGCAACAAGTTTGTTCAACTTTTGCACCATATTTCACCATTTTAGCTTTAATGTGGCAAAAATGTGTGCATGTTTTGCACACATTTGTACCATAAACTTATTATGTTGCCAAAAGGTGCTATATTCACTATACTTCAAGAAATTTTTTCCAACCCCATCCCCCCACCCGAATGTCAAAAAGAAATCTATGCCACTGGAGATGGGGGCGTAAGATTAATAGCCAAATACTGTAGGTGATCAAGAATTAGATTGTGATCAAATATGATAGATTCAGTCTATTAGTTTATATCCCTACCTTACACTTGACTAAGTGGTGCACCATTTGATTTGCAGGTGAAGGCATGGGAGTGTTTTGAAAAAAAAAAAAAAATCTCCCACTAATGAGACAAAAAAAAATTGCCTCACTGATGAGTAAAAAAAGCACCCACCCAACTCTTTATAAAGGTATACATTTAAATTGGAAATTAAAAATATTTCCCCCAACTTAAACCCCCATGCCCTCCTCTCCCCCAAAAAAAAAAAAATCTAATGGTATGCAAGTTCAGTATCAAAGATGTGTGACAAGATCAACAGCCTCATCCACCTTTGTCTTATCAAAATTGATATTTTGACATCAGAGGAAAGTGCACATTCACAATATCAGTGAAACTTTATGCCTGAAATATGTTCCATTATGTTATGAACAAAAAAGTGATAGCCTCGTCCCCCATGGTGGTTACACCCATACTGTTTTATAGACCAGTGTGAATATGTTTTTGCTTCTAATATTTAAAGCGCTAGTGCAATTTAACTAAAAACTTCAGAGATGCAACTTTGCTGCTTTTTTTCTGTTTTTTGGTCAAAACCAGACAATTCTGTGGTTTTTTTTTAAATATCAGTTTTTTGGTAAAAAAATTACATTTTTTTGCTAAAAGAGCAAACTATTGGAGGTCCAAAAACAAGTCAACAATGGTTGATAACAAAGGCTGGACCCTTTTAAAACATTTTTTGAAAATACTCCAGCTTTACCTCCCCTGCTCCCAACCGGCATGCTGCCCCTGTACCCCACTGGCGGGCCAGCCCCCAGAGCCCCATGTTATTTTCCATTATTTTGACAAAAACCTAGTGGCATCTCTGAAACTTGAGAATCAAGATTATTTTGGTACAGGACTAAAAATACAATATGAACATATCTTGACCATCTACCTTAAATGATTTTTTTTGCTTTTTGTAAAAAATACCTTCCAATGATGTTGTTGTAAATTGTACGTACAATGTTGTTCCATTACAGACCCTGCCCAGGATACTCAATCAAATCGCACCTAGCTTTCACTTTGAATCCTGCAGTTTCACTGTGGAAAAATACAAGGAAGGAACGGCCAGAGTAGTTGTGTGGCGAGAGATTGGAGTGAAGAGGTCGTATACCATGGAGGCTACATACTGTGGACTGAGTCAAGGACGTTATGATGTATGTTGAATACCCAGTCAAGGGTGTATGTGTGCATGCAGAGTCTTAGCCAGAAATCAGAAACCACCCTTCCAATCTATACCAAAATTTGATCCTCAAATTTATTTGTCTATACCCATGGAAGGGTCACTGGATTCAAATATGTCCTGATTTGGCCTTTTACATGTCACTTTGAATTAGTCCCAAGTTCATATACCCTTAAAATCATCAGTTTTAGAGCTGTCACATCTGTAAAATCCATTAAACCTACCCGTCTAAAATTAGATTAGCCCGTCTTAAAGACGGGCAGAGTATGGCTGGCTAAGACCTTGTGTGCATGTGCTCGGTACATATGGGGATGTACTGCAAACATGGGTCACATTTTTGGCCATTTGGTATATCAATGACCCCTTTTTCAAGTTCAATTATGATATATGGATGGGTAATGTTTTGAAATTTGGTTAAATTGGTGTAGTGATCGATGGGTCCAAATTTCTTGGAAAATTGCTATAGCAATGTGGTGCACTTTTAGATAAACAGCGGCACCTCCCTACTCAAACCAAACTTGAGTTGCCCCCCTCCTCCCCGGTTGAATAATTGTGGTGTCATTTTCCTTTTGTAAAAATTTACCTACAACATGTAAGAAACGTCTTATTTCTTATTTGACCCTTGAATTCTTCAATTTTTTATGTTCAATCCCATCTGATGGAATGAAATTGAATACCACAAATGTACATCCCCCATATGTAGTAAGTGAGTGTGTTCCCAGTTACTAATTTAGCCTTAAGGTGATGAAAAAAACAACCCTGTTCCAACTACAGGGTGGACGGACCTTCCAAGTAGGGTCGGTCGTGTAGTGAGTGTGTTCCCAGTTACTAATTTAGCCATAAGGTGATTGAAAAACAACCTTGTTCTATTGCAGGGTGGATGGACCTTCCAAGTAGGGTCCGGCATGTTTTTTTTTTTTTGGGGGGGGGGGGTAAGTTATTCAAGATAATGAATCAGAAGCAAATGAACACACTACCCATTATGTTTGAACAATTGTTTTGTGCTGAGTCATGTCTGCATGTATTGAATTTGAATTTACATGGCTAAATAGTGGTCAAATTGCTCACTATTAAGATGTCGCCTGACCATCTGCCATGAAAACCAGGACTATATTATGATAGCAATTTCACTAAATGTTCTAAATTGCTAAAGTATCATTTTGCTAAGGCCAAAAAAAAAAAAAGGTTTGTCTCACGAACATTTGCCAAAAAAGCTAAGTGCTATGCTTTTTTTTTTTTTTTTTTTTTTTTGGTTTAGAAGCTATGCTAATGCGTTTTTTTTGTTTTTTTTTAGCCTGAGACAAATGAAAATCACAAGACAGGTATTGGAAAACTACAAGTGGTCTTACAATGAAAGAGAAGCAACAAATTTACAATGTTAATATTCTGTAACTGTATTTTATTTGCCTTCCTAGAGCTGATCACTATTAAAAATCAGTGCAAAATACAAAGTTACGATGCCGGAAAATACGGGTTACAGCTTCGCCCCGACACCAACTCATTTTTAGGGCATTCAGAGTAACCGAATCGGGCGCACCGATGCAGTGCCCAATTCCTCAGCACAGTCCCCCTGTTTTAACTATCACGAATCACGAACAATCATGTTGAAATAAACGGTAAAAAATTCGTTAAAAACAGCTACAAAAATACAAAAATTTATGAAAACAACATGGCTTCACTCGATCGCAGAGTTCTCCGTGAGGCTAAGTCCTTTTATATTGCATCCACTTTGCTTCGCCGGCTTTACGCTCCGTGCCGTTGCAAGGATGGCGTGAAACTAGCGAGACTGAGGCTACGTTGTGGGTTACGGGCTATCTGCAACACTAATGGCATACGCGCTGCCTGACATTTTCGATGGTTTTCTGACATTGAGGAATTCATTTTTACTACGTTGGTCGAACTATCGGGAACCGGAAAAATCGGGGGGAAAAAAAAAAAAAAAAAACTTTAAAAAGGCGGTCAGCGCGTAGACAAACGCGCTGTATCGCTTTCACATATTTATGCGCGCGGGTTCGTGAGACAAACCTTTTTTTTTTGTTGGCCTAATGCCCATGTATGAAAGTTGATGAACTGTGCTAATTTACGGAAGTGTGTTGAACTATGCTAATTTTATGGAAGTGTGTTGAACTATGCCCATGTATGGAAGTTTGTCTTTTGATGTGTTACATGATACTGCTGTATTGAATCTTTGTTTACACGATGAAAGCAACATGTCAACAAAATTGCCAACCGGTTGCATATGTGGTTTTGCTTTAAACATGTTCAGGGGCCAATGACACATAGGAGGTTTTTCCTGCCCAACGACGATGTGTACGTACATAAATTTGCTGCATCACATGTTTATTTATTTATTTATTTATTATTCATTCGGCATTTCAAAAAAAATATATACACCGTCAGAATCCTCAAGCAGCTAATTTTATCTTGTGTGTATTTCCTCTGTGCACCTGCACCACCATCATCACCCTGTAGGCTAATTCATAGAAACTGACTAGAAGCGGGGTTGCCAACCAATTTTGGGGCGGCAACTCTTTGAAAAGTCACACAAATTGACCAAAGTATGTCCAATAGTTATATTTTTATGAAACTTGGGCAAATTGATAATCAATTGAGAGAGCGAAAATATCAAGACTCAACGGGGTTTGAGCCCAGTCACTTGATTACCTCCCGAGATCTAATAAGTCATAGATCAGGTACTGGGTGAATTTGTTTTACTGTGTAGATCTACGTTGGGGAGGGTGATCATTTGGCTTTTTTACTGTCAGTGTAGTCTTACAGTGAGACTCTTTTACTGTGTATTATAAAACAGTAGTCATATGGATATATTTTTGTTGTGACTGTGCAGTCGTCATGTTATGTTCAGGGGAATTTTGTTCTTTACAAGGAGGGGTCTTACTCCCCCTGACACCTTCAGCAATGTAATCATCCAATGGCCACAACATGCTAAGATTTTATTTAAAACTTACCAACCATTAAATCCAAACTCTGTGCATTTACAAACCACGAAAGATGGGTGATTTACTAGTATTAAGTATATTAAATGAGGTGGCCTATATCCGTTGTCAGAAATCAATAAATGGCATTTTGAGCCTGATTTTTAGTTTATTTGTCAAGAATTACATGATTTTCGGTGAAACTTATTCCCTTTCCACTCAAGTTCCTAAATGGTCCAAAAGTACCCAATAAGATGCAAAATGACAGTGACCATTTTGAAATGTGGGATGACAGTTCAGTCACCTAATTGGGCTAAAAATTACAGGGGTTTGGCAACCCTGACTAGATCTGTGGAAGGAAGAGGCAACACTTGGCAGGACCTTAGCATCATCCTGTTGTCACTTGTTGAACCAGTTCCCCAGAGACAGCAATACACAATTCCAAAAGCTAACCTTCCTCCTGATGAAATGTGAAACTTTAACCTACAGTTTAAGGGGGTACTACACCCTTGCCCAAATTTGTCCCTATTTTTGCATTTTTCTTAAAAATTATAGCGCATTGGGGACAAGTAATATATGTATATTATAGGGGCAAGGACTACAACTACTGCACTGTAAATTTTATTTCAGTACAGACAACAGTTGTGGGGTTACAGTCAAAAATGAGGGAAACCAATATTTGATTAATAAATCAATATCTACTTGCTTTGAGTTGCTGAATTTTCAGTACAGTAGTTGTAGTCCTTGCCCCTATAATATACATATCTTACTTGTCACCAATGTGCTGTAATTTTTGAGAAAAATGCAAAAATAGGCATAAAATTGGCCATGGGCGTAGTACCCCCTTAATGGTTTAAAGGTAGCTGAAATGAGCAATGTTTGTTGCACTCTTGAAAAATCTTATATTAGCGATACATACATAAACATACCAACACTGGTAGTCTCACCATTACTGTTCCCACTAGGCAATATGGCACTCAATTTAGACCAAAAAATTTGCTTGTCCTCTTCCGACTGACCATCTCGGCATTCCTGACCGAAAGGGTTTTTTTTACTATTTTTCCCAAAAATTCATGAACTTTTCCCAATCGGAAATTATAGTAAGCTTTCAGAATACAATTGCCGACTTTCAAACCCGCCCTTCTTGGACACACATTTTAAGCAGAAATTTTCCAAACCCACCCTTGCCAACCCTTCAAACCCACGCTATAAAAAGCGTGGGTTACCAACTATAAAGATATATTAGAAATGTTGTAAAATAACATTTCCTGCATGTTTCCCCTGTCCATTCGTACCTGGCTTAGGGTTCCAATATTTCGTATATCATCCTCAGCGTCTACACAAGTCAAAAGTAAAACATTTTAGGCCTAGTACAAGTCAAATAAAGTAGGGTTTACCTTGAATTTGTCTTTGCTGGAAATTCTGTGGTCAGTGAGTGTTTTACATACAAACATACAAACAAGTACTTCACGTTATGCTTTTGTTACTTGAAAAAAAAAAAGAAACTTTTCCTAATCAACCAACCCAACTTCTGAAAGTGATCTATGGACAATCAAACCATTTATTTTTTGGCCTTACGCATGACTTTTTCGGTCTAATTTGACCATTTATTGATATCTTTGACCCCAAAAAATCTTGATAAATGGTCAAATTAAGGGCTGGGGTATGAACGTTTGGACAGTATTTATTGTGGGACATTAGAGCACATCAGACATATCGAATTGCATTCTGAATACGAAGAATGTCATTCTGATATCAAATAATTTTGATTTTTGAAATTTGCAATTTAATACACATTTTATGGCAAATCATTAAAATTGATATTTTTGATATTTAACAGTACTTGAAGTAAACTTTATAAATCTGATGATTTATACTTAAAGTGTATGTAGGTGGGATGAAAAGCCGACGATCAATTGAAAATTTTGACCTTTCGTATTGAAGATATGGATTTTTTCCCAAAACACCAAAAAAATTAGGTCTTTTGGGAAAAAATCCATATCTTCAATATGAAAGGTCAAAATTTTCAATTGACCGTCGGCTTTTCCTCCCTGCTACATACACTTTAAGAATATGTCATTAGATTTATATAATTTACTCGAGGACTGTTATATATCAAAAATTTGAAAAATATCAAATTTTTATAATTTGTCATAAAATTTGTATTATATTGTGATTTTCAAAAATGAAAATTATTTGATATCAGAAAGACATGCTTCATTATTCAGAATGCAATTCGATAGGTCTGATGTGCTCTCATGTCCCACAAAAAATACTGTTAAACGCATAATAAACGCTTCATTTTAGATCCCTTAACCCCCTTAAAATCCTTAGAGGGAACACTGATCGCCATTATAATTGAAATATGATCATAATGTAGTGTTGGAACCCGTGTTGGGATTACAAGTCGAGGAGTTAGGATCAGAAGAACCTATCTGCAATAGCTGCCAGGTGTAATATTTTTTAGATAGATGTATACAGAATGCAATTGTCAACATGTACATAGGGCAGCTATTGCAGATAAGGCTTTCTGCTTGAGGTACAATGAAAATACAAAACAGCAACAATTAGCCTATAGACGAATCCAAGTAGCCAAGTCATGGTGAGGATTTGGTCGGACATCTTTGGGTAGCCGCTAGCACCAACCTGGTGCTTTGAGCGTCCAATTGTGCAAATAAAAGCCGCCTAACCTAGAGAAGATGCAAGGACCCGGGGCAAGGACGAGGAGGGTTAATAGAATAATAGCTAATAATATATATAATGGAGATAATTCCGCAGGTAATCCCGTCGCATCTATTCATACATATAGCCCTTTTGTTCGCAAGTACATCAATGCATAGATACCGCGTGTATTAATCCGATTATTATGTCACTTCAACAGCGAATAGACCATGCTGTGTGTTTTGTCGAAGGGAACTGTATTGTGTTATTCTTTTGTCTGCCTGTGTTTTCGCGGAAGGTGTAAAACGGGTGATGGAATGCAGTTTAAAATTTCCGCCAAAGCCGAATCATTTCACATTTTGAGTGCATTGTAGCCGACGGCTACCCAACTAAAGGCTGCTAGTCAGGTGTAGGAATGCGTGTATTTGGATTCATCTATAATCAAACAAGAAATAACAAGAAATGTCTTTAAAAAAGACAATGCCACGGATGAAGATCATGTTTCATAATTTTGCATTGAGAAGTGCCTGATATGCTGGTAATTTGTTAACCGGATGGGACATATGGGTATTTATTGGTAAATAGTTACCACCAAGGATATACTAGGAAATACAAATACAAATTTACACAAGAAATTAAAATGGTTTTACTGATCAAGCAGGCAGAACCACAGGCCCAATCCTATGGAACTCCCTAAATACAATTGTCAGAGAAGCCATATCATTGGGAAACTTTAGAAAATAATACAAATTGCATCTTGTCTCATCTTAGATTAATTCCTTGAGCTACATTAGGCCTAAAAAAATTATTTGATTGGTGTAACATAACATTTTTTTTAGGGTAGGTAGGTTGGTTTTTTTTACTTTTTAAGCTGTAAATTTCGTTTGATAAAGGCTTTTGAACTTTTTTTCTTCTTTTTTTTTTAAATTTATTTATTTATTTATTTTTTAAATTTTATTATTTTTTTTTGCAAAAAAATAAAAAAAAAAAGTTAGGGTCTGGCCTAATTTTAGGGTAGGTCGCCAATGAAACAATTTGTTTTAGGCCTTAGTGCTTTGTGTGATAGGGTGCTTTGTGTGATAGTCTCTTGTTTTTCTGTCCTATGAAGGAATGGTCAATGCTGGCCTTATTGGCAGATGCTTGTTGCTGTTGGCAGTGTACCTGTTGTTTGCCCCTAGTTACTAATAATATTTTATATTTGGTACAGAATAACTAAATTATATTTTTGGTCCAAATTGTACGAGAGGCTTTAATACTGCCAGATATTATATTTGAGAAGGGTAGATTGTTATGTTGGCCCAATTATTGTGTTTTCATGTTACATAACACTCTCTAGTTGCATTTGACATTTAAGATGGATTTACACAAATTCTGAAACATATAAACTCATAAAATTGCTATAGTTTGCTGTATATAACTAAATAAATACAGGGATTTACAGCTTTGCCGCCTGGATTTTAAAGGTGAGTGGTTAATCACTCACTAGCATGATGCTAGGCGAGTGGTCGAATTTGCACAAATAAATTAATTTGGGTATATTCAAGTAGAGCTTCTGTCTTTGAAAGGTATTTATGTTGAAATCCGCTCAAAGCGCGCTTAAATTTGTGACTTTCTCCGATTGGAGTGGGCAGAATCGATTAAAAAGTGAATTGGTTGATTCGATGGCTGATTTTTGGAGATTTGCAGCGAGTGATATGTTAGTGTCTATGGCTAGTGGAAAATCGCTCACTAGAAATTGAGTTTGGGCGAGCGAACAGCGAGGCCCGGATTTATAATAGGCAATTTAAATGACTTATATCAAGACAAAGTACAATTTAATGCAGCTATCATTAAAGACAGAATTAACTAGAGTCAACAGAATCTGAGTACAAGCCGCAGGTCATGAAATAACGTTAATGGGCAAATTTTGAACAACTTTAAAATTTGACCTTTGACCTCTAAACTTTGACCTTTGGGATCATAAATATTTTTTACATGTTTAGAATGTCGTAAAAATCGTTCCTGTTGAATGTGAGCTTGATCGGACCAATTTTAAAATTTGACCTTTGACCCCTATAACTTTACCCATGGGGCACAAATGTCATTAAATTCATTTTTTTGTGTTTAGAGTGTCACAATGGTTATTACTATCGAGTTTGAACCCAATCCAACCATGTCGGTGAATTAACCTTTGACCTCTATAATGTGACCCCTGGGTCATGGGTCAACTGTACTTGTTTTGTGTTTAGGATGTCACAAGTATTACTCCTGGTGAATTTCATCTCATCTCAATCGGAGCTTGTTTGTAGACTTTGACCTTTGACCTTGAACTTTGACCTATGGGGTCGAGACTATCATAGACCTCCCCTACTAGTAATGTTGCATCACTGTAGCAATAATGGGTCCTATCCGTCTTCCATAGGCTGAGATATGGCCAATTTATCTAAATTTTAATAAAGCGCAAAGAAAGAAAGCGCAGTGATTTATAGCCATCGGCTTGTAAAAAGACTATAGTTTGCGTTTGCCGTCACGGTCAATCAATTTCCTTATGACCAAGGATTGGTTAATAACGTATCAAAGGAAGGTTGATTCATGGTGCCAATTGAAAAAAGAGGAATCGCAGAAACATTTCTAGGTACTGTTGACATGGTGCCTTCAGAATGTTTCCAACTGCGAAGGCCTAACTTTTGAGACCATTTGTGTATTTGAAGATGCAAAATTAACCACAAGGTGCCCTGTTTTACCACCACATTCAGGAACTCATCATCACGACATTTGCAAACAAACTGTGCACGAGTTGTTTTTTTTGATGACGTCAGTCGCAAATTAGTCGTCTTAATTATATATAACACAGCAAGGTGAACCGGATAAGACGGGACAGGAATCAGGAATACAGGAAGAATTCTGATTTTAGGGCTAAACTCAGTAAGCTGTGCAATCCAGCTAAATACAGTGTTCAAAATCAATTATCGGCATGCTAAGATATGCAATATGCTAGATGCTAGACATAACATCGAGGGTTGAGAGCCAGAAAGCCTTAACTCGCAATCACTTGCTCCCACAAAATGAGCATAAAGTCGCCAGGGCACCATAGAAGATACAGTCCATTGATCATGACATAATTCAATAGAAAACAAAAGACATTGTGGAGGCAATATTGATTTTTGAAGACCAAAGCAAGGAGCCAACTTTATACTCATTTTGTGAAAGCTGGTCAAAGTGAGTTACAGCTTTCTGGTTCTAAACCCTCGACATGGTGAAAGTCCCTACATCACTTTATGATAACAGCAAAATCAGGACAGTGTTGCCCAAGGTATTTTTGGAAGTTTTTGGGTTATGCACTAGTTTTACATTCAGGTGTGTGTATATATGTTATCCCTCAGCTTGGCTGACATTTTACAGCATTGTCTGACTGACAATGTGCCGGCAGTGTTGTGTGATAGTGTTTACCTTGATCACATTACAAAGACTGGCCTAGTTAACCAAAAAAAAGTGAAAAATGTCATATCTTTAGTTCCAGCCAGTAAGATTACCACATATGTTCTGTCCAAAGCACAGTGGCAGTTGATATTAAAGTAGCACAGTTCATAGTCAAAGGGATAAAAAGACACCAAAATTAAAATGTGTGGGCACTTTGACCAAAAATAGCAAAAAATTACCCACATGGGTGGAAGGATACCCCGCACCCACCCCCTTCAGCGTTTCGCACCTCAATTCAATAGTTCATGGGTGGAAGATGACATGATAGAGTATATTTTGTGCAAATAAGGTGTCCTATATCAGCTAGACTATATTCAGAGCCAGAGGTAAAGAAACTAGTTCGCTTCTGACGATCAACTCCCCACTTGGTTATTTGATTAAAGTATAAAAGGAAGGTTGATTCATTGTGCCCTTCATCGGAGAAAAGGAATCGCAGAAAATGGCCGACAATGTTGGTACTTTTACAGGGTAAAAAGCAACTTTTCTAGGCATTGTTGACATGGTGCCTTGCCTTTAGGAAAGAAAGTTTTACTAAGACCTAACTTTTGAGACGGTTTGAAAGTGAAAAACTCACCTAGGGCATGCTGTTATATCGCTGCATTTAGAAATTTCAATCATCAATAAAAATCGTAAACATCTCATTGATTGGTGACGTCAGACGCAGACCGATTCCTTTATATGACTTCGATTATAGCTAACTTTTACCTTGGTCTAATAAAATAGTGCCATTAGATTGAGTCTGCCTAAAGACCTAGTTGGAATTTTGAAATAGACCTTACATGAGGATTCAGTTTCTTTTGTATTTCATTGCTTTTAGCAATATATATACCACAATCTGATGCACTCAGGAAATTGTGAAAATTGAGTTGTTATTATTAGTGTGAAATCACTGAGAGACTTCTTTTAGAGGATGAGCTAGCTGAGTGGGTTGCTACCATATATGCTTCACATCATAGGGAATACCGAAATGCCTGATAGTATTTCCAGCAATTGGGTCAAAATTCACATTTTCACAAAAATGGTTTCAAATTGCAGTGGCTCTGGAACTGGGAGGGCAGCTCCCTCCAATAATTTTGGTGGGGGAACGAGTACCTTAGGGCACCCAATAATATATGGTAAAATTCATAATTTTGGGATAAAATTCATAATTATAAGGTAAAATTCATAATTATAGGGTATAATTCAAAATGTAAGGTATGATTCATATAAAAATGTATGCATTTCAAAAGCAGGATACCCCCACCCGCACCTACCCCTTCAGCGTTTCACATCTCGGAGCAGGACCAAAATTTTGGGCCCAAAAAAATTTCAATACTATATAAGTGGTAATTTTCATGAGGGTTTTATTTTCATAATTTCATGATTAGAGCTCCAACCACGAAAATAACACCTCGCCAATGTATGCAATAATGTATTACAGGTATAGGGAAGGACTGGGCAATCGCGAAAATAACATTCGCGAAAATGTGTCTCTCACTCCAAATCGCGAAAATAACTGTACGCGAAAATTACCACTTATACAGTAGTTGACACTGAATCGCAGAAAATGGCCAACGATGTTGGTACTTTTACAGGGCAAAAAGCAGCTTTTCTAGGCATTGTTGACATGGTGCCTTCAGGAAAGAAAGTTTTACTCAAGACCTAACTTTTGAGACAGGTTGAAAGTGAAAAACTTACCATAGGGCATGCTGTTATATCGCTGCATTTAGAAATTTCAATCATCGTAAACATCTCATTGACTGGTGACGTCAGCCGCAGACTGGTTCCTTTATATATGACTTCGATTATAGCTAACTTTTACCTTGGTCTAATAAAATAGTGCCATTAGATTGGGTTTGCCTAAAGACCTAGTTGGAATTTTGAAATAGACCTTACATGAGGATTCAGTTTCTTTTGTATTTCATTGCTTTTAGCAATATATATACCACAATCTGATGCACTCAGGAAATTGTGAAAATTGAGTTGTTATTATTAGTGTGAGATCACTGTGAGACTTCTGTTAGAGGATGAGCTAGCTGAGTGGGTTGCTACCATATATGCTTCACATCATGGGGAATACCGAAATGCCTGATAGTATTTCCAGCAATTGGGTCAGAACTCAAAATTTTCACAAAAATGGGTGCAGTGGCTCTGGAACTGGGAAGGCAGCCCCTAATAATTTTGGTAGGGGCCCCAAGTACCTATGGGCCCCAATAATATACGGTAAAATTCATAATTATAAGGTAAAAGTCATAATTATAAGGTAAAATTCATAATTTTAGGGTAAAATTATGATAAGGTAAGGTACATTTCATATAAAAATGTATGCATTTCAAATGCAGGATGCCCCCTCCTGCACCCACCCCATCCAGCGTTTTTTCACACTTAGGAGCAGGACCAAAATTTTGGCCCCCCCCCCCAAAAAAATAAAAATTGTTGACACTGCCTTCTAGTGATGTCATACAAAAGTAACATTAAAAAAATAGGTCAAGGTGAATAGGGGTTAATGGGTAGTTACCATTTTTGTCCTATTACCTAGATTTAAAAAAAGTAAGATATCACAAACGATCGTAATTTAAAACAAAAGAGATAATTTTAGTAAAGTGGACAAAATAGATATAGGCACCAAATTCAAACTCATTATTAAATTAGTGCCCCTTACCTAATAAGTTTCTCCAATGGAGAAGTTCAAGTGGCTACTGTCTATAGTGGCCCCCATTTGAAAGCACATGTCACTATGGACCACAATAGCCTCATCCCAATGACATAGTTCAGTAACTTCATTTAAACAATCATAGTGCAAAATTTGACCTTAAATTGCAGAGTATGAGATTTTGTACCCAAATTTTCAAAGGTCATTCAATAAATGTACAAATGTATTGGGGTTAAAGAACGGTGCCCCTGATAGATGAGCATGTTGTGGATCCTAGTGTGTACAACTCAATTGCGTTTGTCTAAATAAAATGACCATCTAAACCTTCCAGTTTAGGATTATGATCAGGGTTGTATCCCAGCAGTGTTTTGAGTGCTGGGCGGCTTTTCCAAAAAATGAGAGTATTAAATGACAGTTCACTGACCATTAAATGGTTAAACTAGTGAATTTTGAATGCACTAAAGTATTAAAATACATATTAAAGTGGTGGGCAGCAACACTAAAATCATAAGATTATTGATCGAGTTAATTAAGTCGGTACTAGGCAGCACCATCCACTGCCGCCCACTGTATACTCATTATGATGATATTTACTTCACCTGACTGTGTATTTTTATTGTTTACGTGTATTGAATTCCCAATTTGTCATTTCGTTGTCTTAGTAACTGCCCACGAAAATGACTGATAAGCGCTTATTAGGTCGGTATATTGAAAATAGAATTTCATATATACCGTAAAGACTCACCTAATGGGGCACAGGGTCTCCTTTACCTCGGGGTAAATATCATGTACAATTGTACAAAAAGAGAGGTCCCTCCTCTGAAAATCCCAATAAAAATTAACGGTCCATGCCCTTATTTGCGGGTGGGATTTTTACGGGAGGGCGCTTTTAGTTTGTGCCTAAAATTTCAGTTATGTCAAGGGAGCACAGGTGAATCTTTACAGTCTACACTAATCCGACGAGACAAGTGATGGTCAGAATTCATTCCGCCATTACTGGGGGCCATCCGCACCAAACTGGTGTTGTAACTGCATGCCCAATTGGTGGAAAAGCCCTGCTTAAATCAATCTTATTATTGTAAACTCTCATCATCCTTTTGTCACATGGGTGATGCATGATGGAACACAGTTTAAAATTCCCGCAAAGCCTGCATCATTTCACATTTCGGATGGCCCACTTCAATGGCTGCCATTGAGGTGTAGGAATGCATGGAATCAGATTTGTCTATAGATGTATACTTTTTCTATTTGTAGGGTTATCAAATCACAACTCAGATGTTGGAGGAAATGGGACAGAATTTTTGTGAAGCTTTGCTACGAATGTGGAGACCACCGCAACAGCCGAGCGCAAGTAGTGTCATCTATCCATATGTCATGTATGACGAGGAACCTGATAGGTAAGTTGAAATTGGTTGCCTATTTATGAATATTAATGAGCTTATTTGCATATTTTGCCTGAAGTTCCATTACTCCATTCTGCAGCTTACACATAATAACCAATGAACTTACATACATACATACATATATACATATATATAACAATTTATATTGCGCCTTATCATAAAATACCAAAGCGCATTACAATAGACTTAAACTACAATAGACTTACGCTACAAACACATGCAAATGAATATAAACAAAAACAATATTATGAAACAGGAAATAAATGTGAATAAATAAACTTCTAACTTGGTAGGCTGGTAGAGTATGATCACCCCTTGTGCTGTATAGTTTGAGTCATGTTATATGCCCATTTATGAATATTAATGAGCTTAGGCCTAAAAAAATATTGTTTGATTGGTGTAGGCCCAATCCTAGACTTTTTATTATTTTTGTTTTGACAAACAATAAAAAAAAAAAAAAAAAAAAAAAAAAAAAAAAAATTATGACTTTTTTCTTATTTTTGTTTTGCAAAACAATTAAAAAAATTAATAAAATTTAAAAAAAAAGAAACAAAAAAGTTCCAAGGCCTTTATCATACACAATTTACCGCTTAAAATGTTTGTTTTTAAATTGCCGACCGACCTACTCTAATTTTTTTTATGTTACGCCAATCAAACAATTTTTTAAGGCCTTATTTGCATATTCTTTGTTTTTACAAACCTTTGTTATTTTGAAATGATTAATTACTGATTTTGAATGTTTGGTTCAAAACTCAATTTTTATTACATTTCACCAAACCAATCTGATTCAAGCTTTGAGTTAATTGCTTAAGTAGTTTGCATAGTACAAGCAAATGCCCTGGGGCAAATGCATGCTATGATGCTCTATATACAAAACAATACAATACAAATACACCCCCTATGCAAGACATGACCTTAATCTTCCACACAGGGAGTGTGAATTTCAAATGGGGTACCTGATTAAATGGGTGACTCCATTTAAAATCAACACCCCATGTGTGTGAGATTAAAGTCATATATTCCAATGGATTTCAACTATAATAGCCGATTCTAAAGTCAGACTTTGAAGCTCATCTGCACCCAACATCAGTATCAAATGGTTAATAAAGAGCTAAAGATAGACCTACACATGTACACTCCTATTGGTGACATACATTGCTACTTACCTGTTTGGGGAGTTTGTAAACAATGTGTCAAAATGAGTTAGAAATTGGCCACATAATGAAGGGGATGCTTACTTCATGAAAGAGTGGCAACATTTTAAAGGTTTAAAGCTGGAAGCAGCAGGTGAAAGAAGTAATTTCTTCAGAAACAGTGCTGCGGATAACAAAGAAGAAATGGCTTTCAACATGCTTTCAAGCATGGAAATAAAGGGATAAAACTGTTGCAAACTTGCCTTCTTTTAAAGATTATTCATCCAGATAACCCAGATATCCTTGAAAAGAGGTGTGTTTGAAAGAAGTTACACTGTACATTGACTGTAGAAGCAAATTGTCGCACTCCTTTTATTTATTTTTTATTTAATCGTTATATAATTTTGAAGATGTATACAACAGTTTTAAAAAATGGGGATATCTTTGTTTTAATCCCATGATACTGTTCCAGTTGTATTTGGGAAGTTACTATAGAAGTTTAGCCTTTTTTGAGTTCTTAGTTCAGAAATTTGTGCAATTGAAGAGCTTTGCACATAATTTTGTTGTGCAAAGAGCAAGATCTAAGTGTTGTAAAAGTTGAAATTTATGTGATTAATTCTTTTGTTTGAGCTTTGTCAATTTAAACTACTTCAATTGATTTTATATTTGTGATTTAATGCTTCCTAGCATTGATCTGTATGCAAGAGGAATATATTTATGTGTTATTATTTTTGCTTGGTAGTTGCTTAGAATGCGAAAAACATGACTTAATGTGGTGCGAAAATTTCTACTTTCAATCGCATACAGATCAATTTCATGCTGTGGTTTTGATCTAGGGCAAGATGATTTAGTCTAGATTCTCTTAAAAGGCGAGTTAGACGATGCCTGATGAGCTAGCGGTGTTTGTGCTCATATTGAGTGGTGTTTGTGCCCCGGGTTTGTGCTCATATTGAGAAAATAAAGCCCACACTCTTAGGAAAAGGCATGGGTTCAATACATGAGATCCGAAGGCTCATTTTAATGGGTTTTTTACCCCATGTAACTGCATTGAAATATAAATGTGGTTTTCTTGACTCATTTCCTATAAAGATGTATAACTCTGCAGAAATAAACTGTATTGTTTATGCAAAATTACCCAAAGTGGAAAAATATGATCTAGTGAAGGCTCCGACTAGCCTTAAGATATCAAGAACCAAGTAGAACACACAATTCAAGGTTAACCACTCTTTTCCAGTTCCAACATTCTGAATGACACACACTTATAAATTTCAAAAACATTTGATCTGATTTTGTAAAAGTTGTGATGATGTAAAAGCATTTAAGAAAAGTTATGATCAGGTGTACGTCATATGGAGTTCAACAGTCTTGTCTCGTTTGATATGAATTCCAAGATTTTTGAAATGACGTTGCTAGGGGCTAGTTGCATTTTTTTGTTTGCTTCAAATAATATGATGGACCCAGTGTTGATAACATACCCATAGGCAAAAGTATGAAAGTATAGGGGTCTATGACGTGATTGATAACCTGTATATTGGTTCAACCTTTTGTTTTCTTTTGTGGTAAGCAACCTATACCATGCTAATATTCAGTCTTGTAAAAGGAGATCAATATACAATGGCTCTATTTTGAAATTGGTTTATTAAACTGATCCTGTGTTTAATTCACTGTGGTGAAATAGCCCAACAGATGAAATCAAATACTAAGGCAACAAAACCACATCATTTTGCTTTTGATTGGCTGCAACGTCAATGTTCTCAAGTTTTCACAAGGGTACCATATTTATATGGATTTGGATATCAAGTAATAAATTTAATCAGTATTACTCTTACGATCCAAGCAAAGGCAGAACGTTTTACAGAAAACAAAATGTCGGGTTATATAAAGGGTACATAATAGATATCAGACATTTTAATAACATTTAAAAACATTTTGAAAACTTGCTACAAAACATATTATGTAACATTATGTTATTTTAGTGTTAACAAAATATTTTGCCAATTATGTTTGCCAATCGACATGACCGATACCAATATGAGTTCTGTTCAGGGTTGTAGCTAGCCCAAGCTGATTGGGGTATAAGCTCCAGGGGTTTTTATGATGAAAAAAATCATTTGTTTAAACTTTATTTGTATTAATTTTTTTTTGCTGGACAGCCAGCATCAGTCCCAAGTTGAGTTTGTAAATACTTACTTTTTTGTGCCAAAATACTCTAAAAAGGCTAAAATCCAGAAGTCTTGACTCCTCAACCCCCACCAGGGGCCCAAAGGCGGCCCCTGTACCCCATCCATAAGTGCTCGCTCGCTATGCTTGCTTCGAAGGTCTGTCACCCCTATCTCCCTATTTGGAAAACCCAAATGTTGGCATCTCTAATATGCAACCTTGTTCTCAAAGTATGCCTGTCCTATACCTTATAACTTTGATTTTCTGAGAATCATCCTAAATTGTGTAAGCAAGTATACCAGAGAAAAAAATGCGCACAGACTTGCCTGTGCAGATACTTCATTGAGTATACAAGGGACAAGAACTCATCATTTCCTGTCTCATCCCCATACTAGGTTAACAGTAAAAGTGTATAAAGTAAAAGTGGGGAGGGAGAGTTGCCTCCTTCCCCCCTTCCCCAGTCACAAAATACAGGACAAGTTGACCAAAAATTTTAATGTGCATCTTCCTTTGATTCGGATTTAGGCCATAATTCTCCTCATTTTGGCCCATTTTAACATTAAAATTGTGAATTTCGCACACTTTACACGCATTTGTCCCTGTAACGTCATTTAAGCAGCCGGACGATTTGGAAACGCTCCCTCAGTCTGGCTCAGTTGCCCTGGTATGCCCCTGTGGGAAGTGGTTTCTTTGCTGTTTATTTTTTCGTCCTTTAACTAATGCCAGCATGTAGTGCTTTTTAAGGGCCTTCTTGACTGAGACTGTTTATATTTGATACATTAGTCTCAATTTATTGGCCTTGGTTGTGTATCTTGTATGTATGCTCTCCATGTTTTGTCCCCCACAGATGAGATTTTAAGCAGTAGTGTAGCCAGGATTTTTGTGTGAGGGGGCAAAGCCAAATTTTCATCGCCATTTATCAATTCTTTGTCCCATTTTTAGTCATTTTAAATAAACTTTACTCTTTATCATCCCCCAATTTTCTGGGGGCAGTTTGGCCCTGACGCCCCCTGGCTATGCCCCTGATTTCAAGCTGTTAGCGTGTGTCCTTATCATGCTTATGGACCAACCATGTTAATTTTGTCCCACATTATTGAATTTCATTGTATTTTGTTGTTGTTTTTATTATGGAAAATAAAGATTCATTCATACTAGCAAGCCTCAATGGCAGGAAATCAGTGTGTGGGGGTACGTGCATTTGTAAACACGGGCAAATAAGCCCAAACAAACACACCCCCACACACCGGAAATCTCTGAGCTAGCAGACAGCACAGCACACACATAAAATCTCAAGTTTCTCAAAACACAGGCATGAGAATTTTCAGGCTTTTGCCTGAATTCAGGCTATTTTGTTGTTCAAATTGCACAGCCTTTGTGCTTTTTCCTTTTTTAGGCAGTTTTCAAAAAGCATTTCTCGTACCTGAAAACATTAAAAAACAATGTTATTTAAAGGGTTGACAAAATAGTTTGCACAAATGTTTGCCTAAAAATTTTTGCGATAACATTTTGACAAGATAAGTATTTCACAAAAATAGAAAAAAATGTTTCACGTGAATATTTACTATATGTGTTGTTCACTACCCATATCAGGGACCGCCATTTACAAAATTTTTTTAATGTTTCCAGGACCTTGTATAACCCAATATTTAAATGTTAGTCAAATGTTTTGGCCAGGACCTTGTATAACCCAGTATTTAAATGTTATTAAAACGTTTTGACCAAAACCATAACACGTTTATAACACATGTTTGCTGGATAGGAACCAACCCCAGTCTGAATGTAGGTATAATGACCAGCAAATGATCCAGAAATGCATGTAAGGTAAGGTTGCCACATCATACCCATGTTTGTGCCTCATTGTAGCAATTCCAAATCATAGGCGTAGATCCGGGGGTACCCCCAATATTTTGCCAGGGGGATGGTCCATACAATCATTCCCCCAATGTTGAGACCTGTATATGGGTTTCTGACCAAATTAACCTTATATTTGGCCATTTTAGCCCTAAAATTTATCCCACTTCTGCACCATATTTCATCAGTTTAGCTTCAAAATGGTAAAATTGTTTGTGTGCTTCGCGCGCATTTGTTCAATAAACTTAGTCCGTCGCCAAAAAGTGCTGGATTCACTATATTTCAAAAAAAAAATTCCAGCCCCATCCCCCCCAATGTCAAAAAGAAATATACGCCACTGTTCCAAATGATCTATAGTATTTGGCAAGTCCTTTGACTACTTCCCCTGATGATTGTGTCAAAGAACTAGGTCACATGATACTATGCAGCCTTATCAACGAATAAGCTGCCAATGTGCATGATGACTTGATTTAATTAGCCAATCAAAACCCCACTTCCATGTTTATGCTATAAACAGCGCCAAATTGGCAGACCAATGAAGAACCTTGCCAAAAACTATAAAGCTTCAAAATATTATACCGTGTTTACTGTAACATGACTTGATTGACTTGACTTGTGTAGTGACTGCAACAAATCAGGACATTTACACATGATACACTTTTGTCATTTTAGGCAATAAAGAACATCCTGCTACCCCAACAATCATCATTATGTCATAACTACATGTATAGGGCGTGATCATGTTGTAAAAATGTTGCTTTCACTATCACACTCCCTCCCTCTCTTTCTCTCTCAATATGTGTCTGTCTCTCTGTGTCTCTTCCTCTCTAGCTCAGTCTCTCTTCACCTACCTCGCCAAACCGTAATAGTGGGGACATGGCCAAAAACTTTGCAAAAATTTGGTCCCCAGAACACGCTAACCATAGGTCCTAGAATTGTTTTATGTCACTAGTCGATAGGGCGCCCCCTATTTCTATATGCCATACACATTTCTCACCCCAATATATGCTTAAGAAGATGAGAGATCAAATACTCTCACATGTAGTGCGGACTAGTACCTTTCACCTACTTTCTGCAGCCATTTTGGATTGTCCCCACTTTATTTTAAAACTCCTATCACCATGCCTCTCTCTCTCTCTCTCTCTCTGCAACCTCTCTATGCACATAAAACAATGAGATACCTAAGGACCCCTACCTAATAGTCCCCACTCTGTAAAACACTGTCCTCACTTTGTAAAATTGTCCCCACTAACCCTGCAGTAAAAAGCACCTCACATGTCCCCACAATTATGGTTGGACAAGAGCTCCTTCTCTCCATAAGTTTTATTCTCTCCCTCATTTTCACTCACAATATGTCACTCTATCCTTCTCTGGCTCTGTCCCTGTCTGTCTGTCTCTTTATCTCTGTTCCTCTCATTATATTTCTCTTAGTTGTCTGTTGGTCTTCTCTTTCAGTGTCTCATTCCCTCTCTCTCTGTTGATATATATTTAGCTTTGACTCTGTCCCTATCTCTTTCTGTCTGTCTTTTTGTCTCTATGCCTCTCTTAGTCTTTTGTCTCATATCCGTTAGTTTCATTTGGTCTCTTTCAATATCTCCTTTCCCTCCCGCGAAACCATAAGAGTGGGGACATGGCCAAAAATTAGGTCCCCAGAACGCGCTTACTATAATTATGTCCTAGCATTATTTTGATGCCACTACTCGATAGAGCGCCCCCTATTTCTATTTGACATACCCCCTCTCTCACCCCAATATAATGCTTCCTTAAGTTGAGAGACCAAAATACTCTCAGACAAACTTGGGACATTTTTATTTTGTGTCCCCACTTTCTGAGTGAAAATCCTCTCTCTCACCTCCATACCCTACACCCTACACCCTCTCTCTCTCTGCACGTAAAACGACGAGATACATGGGGACCTCTTACCTATAGTCCCCACTCTTTAAAACAGCATTTTCTCACTTCTCTCAGCACACGTAATTATGGGGACTAACAAAAGTCCCCACTTTGTAAAAATGTCCCCACTTATACAGTGAAAAGCACCACATATGTCCCCACTATTACGGTTTGACGAGTTCTCTCTCTCTCTCTCTCTTTCTCAATATTCCTTGCTTCCTTGCCCCTTGGTTGTCGGTTCAAGGGTGTATCGGAAGATATGATAGGAAGTGTTTGAAATGCAGTCAGATAGTGACAACATTCTTGGGTATATCGGAAGATTTAATAGGAATTGTATGAGATGCACTCAGATAGTGACAACATTCAAGGGTATATCGGAAGATCTAATAGGAAGTGTTTGAGATGCAACAAGATGATGACAACATCTAGCTGTTAGATGGGGAAATGAGAAGGGATGTGTAGTGTTGAAGCCAATTATGTAATTATACAACGGCACGCAAACTTTTTTGATTTAAAAAAACAAACAAAACATGCTTGTTAATGTCAAGTAAATAATTTCTAAATCCCATTGGAATTTTTTGAGGGAAGAGTTACGTGGGCTATTCCACCTGAAATCCATACACCCCCTACGGAAGACATGACCTTAATGTGTAGATTTTAAATGGAGTCACCCATTCAGGTAACCCCATTTTCACTTTCCCTGTGTGGAAGATCAAGGTCATGTCTTCCATAGGGGGTGTATGGATTTCAGGTAACCCCATTTTCACTCTCCCTGTGTGGAAGATTAAGGTCATGTCTTCCATAGGGGGTGTATGGAATTTAACAGGAATGGCCCAATGGAAATGCAAATTAGATTTCAGTGGTGATATTTACAAATGCAGACATTTTTATTTTCTTTCAAATGATATGTTAGTTTTTTTTACAAACTTAATCTAACTATTGACACCCTACCTCCAACAAAAGCATATTTGTTTATAGGACATCATCAAACTTTTGGTTTGTTCCCTTAACAGAGAAGAAAATAGTGATACATAACGGTAACCACATACATGTCAGTCCACCCCTCGAAGGCATAGCGTCATAAGGGACGAGGAGCACAAGCCCACTCCAATCGATTTGAAATGATAGAAAATCCCATAGGAAAACTGCCGAAAAATGGTTTGTGCCCCTCTATCAGGCCCAGTGCCCCTACCCCCAATCATGGTCGGTGCCCCCAATAGGATGACTCAGACTACGCCACTAGTCCCTCTTTCTTCCTAGAAATAAGATATGAAACAACTCTTCCCTCCCCCCGAAAGGACATAACACGATATAAAAACTTGCCAACATTCTCCTTTAAACACAGAGCATGCAGATAAGATATGAAACAACTCTTCCCCCCGAAAGGACATAACACGATATAAAAACTTGCCAACGTATATTCTCCTTTAAACACAGAGAGAGCAAGCAGGAAACAGTTGCCAGAGAGTGTCAAAGGTGCTAAGGTATGATTTCAGGAAAGACAGTTGATGGAAAAGTTTACTGACGTTTCCTGTCATGGAGTGAGCTCAAACAAACTGCCTCAAGAGTTGAATGGCTGTACCATATATCAGAGCAAAGAATGAGAGGAAAAAATGGTAGCTTGTGAAATATACCTTGTTCACGAGTCTTTCCATCTTTTAAGATTTGGTTGTTGGTTTATTTCCTTTTTTATTTTTCTTCTCTTTCTTTCTTTCTTTCTTTCTTTCTTTCTTTCTTTCTTTCTTTCTTTCTTTCTTTCTTTCTTTCTTTCTTTCTTTCTTTCTTTCTTTCTTTCTTTCTGTCTTTCTTTCTTTCTGTCTGTCTGTCTGTCTGTCTGTCTGTCTGTCTGTCTGGGTGTATGATTTCAGGAAAGACAGTTGATGGAAAAGTTTACTGACGTTTCCTGTCATGGAGTGAGCTCAAACAAACTGCCTCAAGAGTTGAATGGCTGTACCATATATCAGAGCAAAGAATGAGAGGAAAAAATTGGTAGCTTGTGTAACATACCTTGTTCAGGAGTCTTTGCATCTTAAGATTTTGTTGTTGGTTTATTTCCTTTATTATTATTATTATTTCTTCTTCCTCCCTCCCTATACTCTTATTTTCTTTCTTGAAGTTCCTTCCTCCCTTCTTTCTCCTTTGATCTATCGTTCATCTTGTTCTTTTACCCTCTTTCCTGTGTTTCTTTTCTTTCCTTGAGTTCTCTGTATTCTTTCTTTCTATTCTTTTATAGGGGCAGCCCCCCCATGAAACGTCATGCCCCCCCCATGCTGGCTGCCCTGATATTTAAGATTTGTATGCCTTTGTTGTACTTTTTATCCCATTTTTTTTTACAATTTTTGTCGAATTTGTCCACCTCCTTGTTCCCACCTTCTGAAAAAGCCCTGGCTATATGCCACTGATCTAGGCAGGAGCAGGTTCAAACCTCAAATTGAATATTTTCTTTATCCATCAACCATACATGTAACTAGGTAGACTGCTTTGCATTCCTTTTTTAAACAACTCATACCATTACAGGCATAAAACACAACACATCCACATTGACTGCCTTGCCTTTTTCTCATGGATAGATACTGTAGCTGTTGGATCAGAACAGGATTGGTGGATTTTCCATGGTGGGATTAGATGGATGATAAATTTAAATGGTCTACTACAATAGACTAGTAACTAGGCTGCTCTGCTCTGTTCCTGGACTGAATCTGGAGTGCCTGTCACACTTTCTGTATTAAAGTTCACAAATTCAAATGTGCACCAACATCATGTAACAGCTCGGGAAATTAACACTTTTGGCCAATCATTATAAGGAGAAAAGGTCTTCATGACCTTATATTTGAGGGGAAATCACAGCTGTAAATCTTGTCCATTTTGCTCCTGTAATGCCCAATTGCCCATTTCACTTCCACATAGCTTTAGAAAAAAAGGAAACATTTCATTTCCATCCAAGGATGTGTGAATCATTTTAAGTCAAATTGGCAGGATACTTGAGGGGATTCTTGCAGGTTTTTTAAAGGTATCACATCAAAATCCACAACATGATCTCATCACCTCCCTTTGTGAATTACCTACTTTACTTAATTGTAATTTATAGGTGTTTTTTATTGTCAGGGTTTTAGCGTGGAAAAAAGTTTTAAACACCAACTTTTTTTCGCTGATAATGTGAAGTAGCCAAGTGGGTAGTTGGGTACAATCGCACATTTTAGGTCCAAACCGCAAATTTTAAGATTTGCCCAAAATAACAATTTTTCAAGTATTCATTCTCCAAAAAACCTGATGTTTTCACTGAAATCAAAGAATCCATAATGATCTGCAACGCAGTCCATGTTAAAAAAGTATAGAAAATAGGCTGTCGCAAAAATTTGCAAGAAAATATAGAAGAAAAACAGTAAAAAAATTTTAATATTGCATATATTTGAACTTTTTAGGGAGAAAAATTTTGTGCATTTTCAAAAACTGGTGCACACATTTTACTCTAAAAAATAGCGCATTTCCCTATGCTTACAACACAAGTTGTCTTTTTTTTAAACAGTTCTTGTTAGGCCTATTTTTGAATTTTCCCCTTGAAAAGTTGGTTTGCCCCTCTGGAAAAATCCTGGCTATACCATTGAGAGTGACAGGACAGGGCTGAGCCCTTAATAGTGTCATTTAACCCTACATGTACCTCCTTGAGGAACTAAAAGCAAACACATGATGTCCATAATTATTAAGGAGATGAGAGAATTGGTAGATAATTGAAAAGATAAAAATCAGCACTTCCGGCTTCCCTTCCTATTGACCGATGAAAGCAACTGACCATATACAATAAATTTCCTAGAATTGTTTTAAAAAAATGACCTGTGGCTTACATAAGGCATGGTTTGCAGAGATTCAGTATATTTAAGTAGTTCAAGAGGTTTGCAAGACTAGACCAGAGGTTTGTAAAGAGCATGAAGTGTGGGTGGCAGGTAGAATGGAAATTTTTTCTGGGTCACATAAAAAAATAATATTGTAAGGAGCTTGTATTGACTATGAACCTCCAGAAAAATTAATAAAAATTCCCTTTAAAAGGGAAAGCCAGCCTCAATGTAGAAGAGGTCTTGTAATTAGTTTTGGTCAATGTGAAAGGCATTTTTAGGATCACGGTTTACATCTATGTTACATGACAGTCCACCAAACCATCAACGATGAGAACTATACACTGAAACAGCAGAAAACATTAACTCCTAATCTCCTGTCAACTCTTTAATTCATTATTGTTCATTATTGTTAATTCATTATTGTTCTCCAAATTGTTCTGTTCTGGTTTTTTTTTTTTTTTTTTGCCCACGATATCTCAATTTCCAATTTTCTAATACCATAACTTACGAACTCAATATCTTCGCTTACGAATGTCTGATTTTTATTGGGGAAAACTGCGTTGTGGAGCAAAATAGCTCTTTATGTAAAAGCCTCAAAATTTATAAGCTGCCCAAAAGATGTCTGTTTTTGACATGATACGCCACATTTCTTAAAGACCCATTCAGTGATTCCAGCGCAAGAGTAAAAAATTAAAATTGAAGGATAAGTCATTCAAATTGTCATTTGGTGTTTTTAAAATGCCAACTTTGGCAAAAAAAACGAAGAAAACAGCAGTATGACGAAGTTGAAGCCCGCCATTCAAATACATGTAGCTAATTTATACACTGTCAGTATCTAAAAATACAGATTCGTATAATGTCTTATTTTGTCTCAAATAGGCCTACACGACTTTTGGCTGTACCATTCTTGAGGCAATGTTAGCACATCTATGTAATAACAAAGGTACCAAAATTTTGATGATTTTTACGATCGTCCGGATGAGCAAATCACTGAATGGACCTTTAATATTAATAATAGATAAGCTGCCTTTAAAAATATAATTAACAATGTTGAGAGTAGGAATTACCTTGCAAAATGTCTCAAAAATACAAGATGCCATGCAGTTAATATTCCGGTCTGAAACGATCAGACAATATTTTAAACATTAATAACATCATAAACCCAAATCGTGAAAAAAAATCACCCGGGCAGATTTTTGGCTATTTCTCCATTTACAATGATTTACGATCCTGCCCAAAAGTGTCTGCTTTCGATATATTAGTCACAAATACACTGCACTGACTGCAGGTTTTAGTTAATTCGTCATATAACATGATATAAACTCAATTTATTTATCTATCAGTGCATGTCAAATGGGGTACATTGTTCAATACTATAGGCCTACATGCATAAGTCATATATTTATAATAAAGAAGTTATTAAATTAATAAAGTAAGACAATTTATTTATCTATAAGTGCATGTCAAATGGGTACATTGTTCAATACTATAGGCCTACATGCATAAATTATGCCTATATTATAGCTAGGCCCTAAAAACTTTATTTTGCATCGGATTTTTCCCGTTGAAAAGACAAAACTAATGTTTATGATAATAACTATTTCATCAATAACATTTTGAGTCATTTTTATCCATAAAACGACACAGGATAGGATAGATAATTACTTTGACGTCAATATGGTTCATATGATGAGGATTTTGATTCTTAGATCTGTTATCAACATGATATCACACTGTTCAGTGGTCAAGGACCCCGGGTCAAGGACACTGAAATGACATAATTGGTGATGTAATTTTCTTCTACTGACCATGATGCTGTATATTGACTATTATTGTTACATTTAGGCCTTTACCTAGAACTTTTAAAGTCATAATTAATTCAAACATAACTTTGGTAATACTCACTCGTTTTCATTCGTTGAAACGGCAAAACATACTTACTTTTCCTTACAAATCGAATTACGATAATTTAAAAAAAATCCCACCACAAGAAAAAAAACAAAAAAGTCATTCCAATACCAATAAAATTTAATCTCTTGAGCAAACTGACCCCATCCCTGAAACAGGTACCAGCCCCGAATGGGCTGGCGAAAACAATTTTGATGTTCAGGGTAAATAACAAAGCAAAAAAAATTGTGAAATTTTTAATCGCCCTTTTTTCGTGAAGTTTTCTTATGAGCGTGTGGATATGATAGTTTGGAAAGTGACCAGTGGTGTAGAAGGGGCGGCTGGCCATCATGTGGTGGGATGCTGGCACCATAATATTTTAGATTTTTAGACCTGATTTGCTCATTTTGCCCTTTCAAACTTGATTTGCCCCTCTGGAAAAACCCTGGTGATCCTCGCTCATAGACATTGCTTTGGATTTTACCCCAAAGGAAGAAATCAACCCGGGAAGTGGTGTGAGGTCTGGTGATCTTGCAGGCCACTCCACAGACCCATCCTGTGGACGGATACATTTCTTTTCAAAAGTTAGGAGCCGATTGAAATAATTGTTTTGGTCTATTAAAGCTAACGAATAAAGGTTTCTTTACATACCAAAATATATTTCATCAACTTTTCAGAAATAGGAGAAAAAGAGGGTGCAATGGAGGTTCTGGATTTTTTGGGACACCCTGTACAATCAATTTCCAAGAATTGCTTTAGAAATTCAAAATGAGAGAGGGCAGTTAATGTACATGTGTACCTTACCAAAGCAGTCTAATTAAAGGATTGCAAAGAGCATGGAATATAATAAGTGACAGGTTGAATGGACAATTTTTCTGGGTCGCATAAAAAAATTCAAATTGTAAGGATCTTATATCGACTATGAACCACTGGGCTAAATAATAAAACTAACCAAAAAAACAATTTTGTAAGGTACATGCATTACATCAATTTTACAGAATTTCATTTCTTTATTTAAGAAATTCAGAAGAAAGTACATTTTCACGCATAAAATGCCAAAGGCAAGTGAGATGAATTCAAATATTCTTTAAAAAAAGTGCGGTTGTCGACTTTCAGCAATAGGATAAAATTCTGTTCTATGAGGGGATACACTTTCCAAGTAAGGTCAGGCAGTCAGATTTTTTTCTGAAGGAGGCTAAATGAGCCTAACAAATCACAGAAAGCTTGAAAATTTAAAAAAAAAATCTGAAAATTTTCAGTCAAAATTAATCAACTTCAGCCAAAATAATGGGTGTTTTACTTGCATACAACTACTCAAATCCCCAAAATGCTAAATATGGGTCGGTCAGGCCCAAAGGGGATATTTTTTTCTTCATATTGTCAGGCATGTCAAGAAAGACATGACATATTGAACTATAGTGCAATAAGTTCCTGAACATCATTGCAATGAGACTTTGCATGTTGACCCCCCCCCCCCACACACACACACATGAATGTTAAGGGGCTGTGCAATAATTATGAGCCCTGGGTAAAATTGGGGGGGCAAGAAATTTTTGCTGAGCCGAAAGGGGGAAAGCAATTTTTGGCCAGCCGAGAGGGGTGGGGGGGGGGGCCAAGCAATTTGGGCACACATTCATGGGGCGCCTTTAAATAAAACGCTCTAAAAAGGCTCAGGAAAACAGTACGGATACGCTTTAATATGCAAATTCCTGCTTGATGCGCTCGCAACATATATCTAAACCATTTAAGGTTTGAAAATTGGGATCACAAAAATTTGGCATGTCTTGGGGAGATTTTTTGCCAGGCCAAGAGGGGGGCAAGCAATTTTGGGCAGGCCGTTTGGAAATTTTACCTCCTCCCCCCCCCCCCCACCCCCCCACCCCCGAGGCTCAAAATTATTGCACAGCAAAATAAATTGCTATACTGAGGAAAATCCCCATGGTAGTCCAATGATTTTCAATTTCAATTCTTACAGGTATTTTTAATGATTTATTGCAAATTGACCAGAAAACTCGGCTATATATGCACACGCAACTACTGTATTTGAATATCGCATGATTAAGTGCTTTGTAAGGGGTTGTGCAATAATTATGAGCCCGGGAGAGGGGTAAAATTTCCAAACGGCTCGCCGAAAATTGCTTCTCCCCCCACCTCTTGGCCTGCTAAAAATCGTGGATGTCGGCTATTTAATTTTTAAGTGTAAATGAAAGACAAAGTTAAAATTGTATTTCGTTTAAAAAAAATATAATATTACAGGGATTGAGCAGAGTTTTAAGGTGTGCGAGTGTGATCGCACTCCATCAATCGCCTGTCCGAATGCAATTTATAGCACACCTCAATTGCTAATCATGTTACAGAGTGCAATTTAATAGCTGACCTGACAACCCACCTTAACATTTCCAGAAGTGTGATTTATAGCACGCCTGTTATTTTCAAAACTCAATGCCTGATATTATACAGATGAAATCACACAAATTGAGAAGTGACGTTTATGAACAGTTATTTGTCGAATATTATGAAAAGTTGAAAACCTACAAATTTTTCTTGGAATTTGGAATATGTTTTTTCACAATATAAGTTTTTCACAATACCTTAAAAATAACTGATGCATACTAACCTTATTCAAAATTTTCATTCTCAGAATCTTTCAGTATTTGTCTTTGTATGTTTTCTTTTCTTGTTTCTTTATACTTTTCACTGAAATACAGAAACTGAATCATTTGATGTTCAATATTTTGAAAATATATGTGACTAATGAGTGAAATAGAAGCCATAGCTTCCATTTGTGGTGTGATCAAGCAAAATCAGTCTGAAGTCGGGCATATTCAATTTCCAGTTTTTTACATGATTGTATAAAGCATTTGCAAAGCTACATTTTGCAGAAAACCCCATTGAAATTGAACATTTAGTTCCAAAGATATAAACAGTTGAAGTGTTTCCAAAAACAACACGCAACAAAAGAAACTATGGTCTTTGTTTGACTAAATCTGAAAATGAATATATCCGACCCCGACTGATTTTGCTTGATCACATCACATTTGACTAAATTAGTCTTCCATGTCAGGTTGTCAGCCTTATTTTGGGAAGTGGCTTTTGAGGGAATATCAGAAGTAAAAGAACACTCAAAAACAGTACTAAATTGTGTATCATTTGAACACACTTTGGCTAGTGTTTGTTTGTTGGGTGTTTGTTTGTTTATTTGCATTTTTTAATTCAGATTTGTAGGTTACAACAGTGTGGTCTTTGTAAAATCCTTTTGGGGTATTTTTAAATACATGTTAAAACATGTTCAGTGGCATATCAGGGTCAGTTTTCTGAGGGAGCAAAGATAATAATTTCTTGGTGAACATCATTTTGGTCCTGTGTTACAATGACATCACAAATGTTCAAATTGATGCTATTTTAGCCCAAAATAAAGGTGAAATGTAGTGTTTACTGGGACAATTTTCCCCTCTGTTGCATATTGACATGTTGGAATATGTGGCAATCGTGCAAGTCTTGACAGCTGTAAAAAATTAAACTTGGAACCCTTTACAACTCAAACAAACACATAGGGCAGCCTTAAAATAAAACACCCATATAAGAGAAACAAGATGAAAGGCAAAAGAAGCCATATGTCAAGAAAATATTTCTTAAAGCCATATTGTAACATTTCTATGAAAATGTATTAATATTTCTTTTTAACAGAATGTTAGATAATTCTGTCAGATATGCTCCCTTTTAATTTTAAAGCCGAACAACTGAGGTACAGTAAATGTCGCCAATGCATGTCACTCTGTCGATCGTGACTGAAGTTGATCCTATTGATGTGTTATGGCCATCCTGTATGCCATACAGTGTTATCAACTAATATTTCAATCATATGAATTATATGATGGGACACATTGGTTTTTTTAAATATCTGATTTTGTCACAAATGCAGCACCTAAAGGGATGATTTTGCAGGTTATGTTCATTAATGTACATTGCTATCGTGTAATAAATATTCCTTTAAAAAAGGAATGGGGCCCAGTGGGAGCGTAAAATGCAACCGTTTGAATACTGAACATTTATTTCTTGAAAACAATTGTAACATTAGCATAGTAAACAAAGAAAGATTATGAAATACAAGGCATTATATTACAGTGGAGAGGTGTAAAATGGTACTGCATTGGATGCAAGAGGATTGGTTACCAGGTTACCATTTCCGTTACTATTGTTAGGCAATCATGGTATACTGTGTTGGGGAGGGGGTTGTTGGAGCAGAATTATTCTATTTAGAATAAAGCTTTGTATATTGAATTCTTATGGATTGTTTTCCAAACAGGAGTATTTATATCTAATGAGTGACTGCATTGGTGAAGAATGATTGTTATTTAGTGACTTTTTATTTATTCAATACTGAAAAAGATATGAATATAAAATTTAGATAACATTATTTTTACTTCGAAACAGCAATGAAGATGAAGTTTAAGTTAACATTAACAATGGCCTGGGGGCCGGAACACGATGGAGAACAATAAGAAATGAACCCAATTGAATAGAAGTTTGACACTTATAACACTAAATGATGTCTTTTTTGTGTGTATTTGCAGTGCCATTGAAGTACCAGCTGAAGAGATGCTCGACGATCAAACCCCAACTCCACGGAGTGCAGCCAAGGCCATTTCTGCAGAAGATGAGGATGATCAAGATGATGTTGAGATCAGTGAAGAAGAGAATGACAATGAGCCCAATGTGATGATATGGTTAGATGAGGACCCATTGCTGGATTAGCACATAAGAGATCAAATTGTAAACTGTTGAATTTTATTGCTGTATGGCTGGTGTATGAAGTGGATGGATCAAAAGACCCAGGGTTCTATTCCCTGCAGTCAGTACATGATGGATGGTGATGCAGCTTTACGTATTACATAATGGGCGAGAAACAGACCAAAATATGATCAAAATGTCCAGGGTTCAATTCCTAGCAGTCAGTGCATGATGAATGGTCATGCAGCTGTATGTATTACATAATGGGCGAGAAACAGACCAAAATATGATCAAAAGGACCAGGGTTCAATTCTCTGCAGTCAGTGCATGATGAATGGTCATGCAGCTGTACATATTGCATAATGGACGAGAAACAGACCAAAATATGATCAAAAGGACCAGGGTTCAATTCTCTGCAGTCAGTGCATGATGAATGGTGATGCAGCTGTATGTATTACATAATGGGCAAGAAACAGACCAAAATATGATCAAAAGGACCAGGGTTCAATTCCTAGCAGTCAGTGCATGATGAATGGTGATGCCGCTGTACGTATTGCATAATGATCAAAAGGACTAGGGTTCAATTCTCTGCGGTCAGTGCATCATGAATGGTGATGCCGCTATACGAATATATAGATAACGGGTAAGATATAGACCAAAATGTGATCAAAAAGCAGCGGGTTCAACTCCCTGCAGCATGCAGTCAGTGCTTAATGGATGATGTTGGAGCAGTACATGTACGAAACATGTGAGAAACAGACCAAAATATGATTAAAAGAACCAGGGTTCTATTCCCTGCAGTTAGCGCTTGAGGGATACATGAATATTATTATGAACACATTACATAGATTTATGTAATTTTGCACATTATCAAATTAGCATCTACCATAAAGCATCCAAATTGGATTTTGATTATTTTATCATTTATTATGTTTTGGATCCAATATTTTCACACACTTGGATTCATCAAAGCATAATAATTGTAAAAAATTATTTTAAAAAAAAAATTTAATTTATTAATTTTTTCGGTTTTGTAGTATCCCTAGCTAGTACCTACAGCTATATGCTAGGATCAGTCATTGTTGACTTACTAAAAAAAATTGCATGATTGTTTGTGTTTTTACGGTAATATGAAAAGTGATAATTTGAATTTATAACACAAACTTGAACAATCATGCAATTTTTTTAGTAAGTCATCCATGAATGATCCTAGCATATAGCTGTGGGTCCAGGGACACTGCAAAACCGGAAAAATAAATACATTTTTTTCATTTTTTTTTTAAATTCGAGTATAGCCTCGACTCAGTACGGTACTTGCTTTATGCTTACTCATGCCTTTTCATAGATAGGAAATGTCAACATACTGTGCAATCTCATCCTGGATTAGAGTGGATGCTAGAATAATCCATTTTGGTGGGAAATGTTGGGCAGAAACGGATTAAACTTTATATATTGACCAGAAGATAGTGCACACAGTTCTCACATCCATTGCTTTAATGTCATACGCTATGTTAAAGTAGGGTCAAGTTAATCAAAGCAAATGCCAGGTATTGAGAAAATCATAGAACTCTTTTTTCAAATATTGGAGTAGATGTCTAGATAGTCTTATTTGTTGAGAAATATCAGACATATCAGATTCGGGCTTGACCATCACTATGGCCCACAATGGCCTCATCCCAGTGACATAGTTCAATAACCTCAATCAAGCAACCATAGTGCAAAATATGACCTCAATTGCAGAGTATGAGTTTTTGTTCCCAAATTTTCAAAGGTCATTCAATGAATGTACAAATGTATTGGGGTTAAAGAACTGCCCCTGATAGATGAGCATGTTGTGGATCCTAGTGCATGTTGATTTGCTGAACTGAAGGTGGTACCAGGGGCATCGCTAGACCAATATGATTCGGGGGGTGTACAGCATGGCGCTCAAGAATCTGAAAAAAAGTGGAGGGGGGGGGTAAGGGTAAAAAAAAATGTCAACAATATTTTTTAAATTAGTAACTATATAACATTAACAATAGGCCTATTATGTAACGACAGCACAATTTTGTAATGCAATAATCTTTTATATGACTTTTTGCAGACAATCAAATAGCTTTCACTACATTTGCCGACAATCACATGGTTTTGACGACAACGGTCAATTTTTGCTGACAAAATTGTGCATTGGGGGGTGTCACACCCCCATACCCCTCCCCCTTCTAGCGACGCCCCTGGGTGGTACTTATTTCATATTATGTAATGTTCATATTAGAGGAAGCAGTAGCTCAAGTTATTTACATATAATATGCATAATCTTGTGGATTCAGTCATTTACAGGATGATTGTGAACTTAATGCTCTGCATGCTGCCCATATAAGAAGTCCCAAGTTTTGAGATATTGTCTCAAAATATCAAGAGCTATCTCAAGAACCACTGAACCAATACTAGGCTTGTTTGTACTCATTTTAATATACTTTTCATGCTGATTCCAAATTTGGTCATGAAAATTCTCATTTCTGAAATTGTTGACTTTAAAAAAAAAATTGAAACTTGTCGTCTGCAGTCGACACCCGCGTTCATCCCTGAACAAAGATTCATGTAAAAAGGGTCATTTCAAGATCAAAGCTCTGTCTGTATTGTAACATGTGTATCTAAAACAAGCAAATTTGAGAAAAATGGTACCTTGCTCAATAAATCATATGTATATAATATATTAAGGTTGAATTGAGAAAAAAATTGTATGAAATCAATTAAACTTTCTGACCTTGTGAGTTTAAGTGTTTTTGTTGTTAAAAAATCAGGGATTTGTATCTCAAATCCTTGCTATAAGGCAGAGAAAAATTTATAATTTTACTTGCTTAGGGAGTAAGATTGTGCCAATACCGTAAATAGTCGATAGTTGCTTACTATCGAGGGCTTTTGAAAACATGAAATTGTGCCGAATTCTGGCGCTTTGCCAACTGAGTTAATGGGGTTGAGACACAAAATTGCAGGTTTACTTGTTCGTAAATAAACTATGTGTGTCAATAATTTGCTCCAAACCCTTTATACTTTGTGGATGGGGCTCTTCATGTTTGCATGTTTCAAAAGCGCTTGATAGTAAGCACGTATGCTAACTATCGAGTTTTTACAGTACTTGTTTAAGGGTGCATTTTCAGATCAATGCTTATACATGTTTATAGGATACTCTTTTGAAAGTCCATGTTCAGTAAAGCCAAATTAAAAAAAGGTTTGTCTCAAAGCGCCTGTGCACATTTCTGTCTGTTAGTCACACCTAAATTGTCAAAAAGCAATTTGATTTTTTTAATTTTCACCATTTAAAACATGAAAGAAGGCTGTTGTTTGATACGATATAAACTTAAATAATGAAGAAGGAGGCGGCCTATATGCTTTACCCTAGCAGGGCGTTGAGATTGCCCGAGTACCGACTGTGAACTCAGGTAGTACAATGGTTAGACTCTGGTAATCCAGCTTCCGGGGTTCAATCCCGCAGTTCAATCCCCGCTGAGTCCTGATTTTTTCTCTCTCAACATTTTCATATGTCAGTTTGCTCGAGCCCCAAACATCATATAAACCACTGACATTTCTTCAATGCATCTTATAAAAAGCTTGCCACCCATGCAGTAGTTTCAGGTACAATTTATTGTCTCTTGCACACTAAATATTATATTAAACACCAGTGTGATGTGATAAAGTGGTTTTTAATATGCAAGTTGTGTCAGCAATGATTTAAATATTATTTCATATGATATTTTACACACACAAAATTGTTTAAAAACACATTACGCATTTTCAATATCGGGGAGCTTTGAGACAAACTTATTTTTAAAATGTAACCTAAATTGAAAAAGAAACAACAAAGAAGATCAAACTATTTAAAAACATCAATCTAGCTTGATACTATAGTACCATATTAAATTGAAATCATAAACTAAACATATATAAGTACCATATTTATTACATTAACTGCCTATATACCCCAATAATACCCACTTAGCAACTTGTAAAATGTGATATTATTAACCACCCATGCATAAAGTTTTTAAGCTTATATCATAGCTCGCTCATTGTTATTTCGCCAAAAAATGCTCAAGATTAATATCCGGTGACAATTCCATTGAAGATGCATAACATGTCTGCTTCCATCCATTTTCATCATGTCCCAATGCACCAATGGGCATATCTTTAGTGATTTTCAAGTAACAAAATTGCAGACGACGTTGTTATGCATAACTCAATGACAATCAACATTAATGAAACAGAAATATTACTAACAGCTGCCTGGTGACGATGGACAACAGGTTTTTTAAAACATTGCGGGGTATGTGAAAATAAGCGCCCACCTAAAATGACTTCCTTGTGCCCTGAGCACTTGGAACGAATATGGTACCTTTTATAAAGTTTTATCACTTTTTACTGCCAGTTGTAGAACATTGAAGAAGATCTTGTTATTTTAAATATTTCAAATAAAAATGAATAATATTGCATGGTATATACACATTGACAATCTCCTGCATTCTTGTTTGCCAAATATCTGCATGAAATTATATATTGTGCAAAGAAGCTTTTATCATTCATGTCCCCACTCATTTTGTAACTTGTGTATAATAATAGGTAAAGAATGGTGTGTATCTGTACAGGGATATTTATTATTATTAAGGCGAGTTGGGGTAGTGCCTGAGCTAGAGGTGTTTTTACTCAGATATTGAGAAAAATGAAGCCCATGCACATACGGATAGGTATGGAATATGTGAGTTCCAAAGGCTCATTTCAATGGGTTTTATTTTCCCCCCTTGTGCATGATTCTCATTGGAAGGGGGTAAATTGCAAAAACTTTTGTTTTTACCTATTATTTGTCATAACTCAATAACTGCAATACATATGAAAATATAAATGTGATCTGCAGAAATAAACTGATTATTAAATTAAACCAAATAACCAAAATTGAAGAAATAAGACCTGAAGGCTGCAACTCATCATAATGAAGAGAACAAAGAATATTAGGCAGAAGCAGGATTCAAATCATCAATTTCTGGATTGCAAATCCAGTGCTCTACCATCTGAGCTGTCCAGCCCTAAGATGGATGGCGATCCGGGAATTTCCAATCCCTTACCTACCTTACTTAAGGTTAGCAACTATTTTAAACTGTTGGGATTTGGTAGTTCACAGCATCTTGCGAATGGTATTGAGCTTTGGCAAAAATTGCATTGATCATTTCATAGCAAGTGTGTAGAAAATTCAAATATCATAGATATACTTTTGTAGGTCCTGTGGTTCTTGAGTCCTGGGCAATATATTGTTTAAATTTAATATTCGTTATTTTGTGTACATTCCTTAAGGCCAAACAAATAATTGTTTGGTTGCCCTTCCAAGACAAAAAGTTTGAATGGTTGGTGGGTTGATCCTTTTTTTTTTGCATGGGCTTTTCCTCAATTTTTCATCCTTTTTGAAAAGGCTGGTATTGACAAATGCTTGAACATTTTACGGTAAAAAATTATTTGTTTTTGGACTGAATTTAAATGGAAATACTTCATGTTTTCAATCAAATATGCATTTTTATTTTTTAAACACTCATTTTATTTATTAAAAAAAATAAAATGAGTGTATAACAAAATATAAAATGTCCTTGATACTGTCAACATTTAAGGTTACTTTTAAAAAAGTGATTGACCCTAGAATTTTTTTTTTTTTTTTTTTTGGTTGGTCTCAGAGGGCAACAAAACAATTTTGTTTTGGCCTTATACTAAAGCCAAGTAAGCTTTCAAGTCATTGCAATTTGCAGTTTAACGTTTGAGGAAATAGTGTGTTTGATATTTTTAAGATAAATTTATATGAAAGTTATGTATATAAAAGCACTGGATATGTTATAAAGAATAGAAATTTGTGTAACAGGTTTGAGTGGATGACTGATGCTATAGATAATATGTTTTACTTGTATTTATTCATAGTTTCTTGATAAGAATTGATTATATTATTTGATTTGTACAGGTTTGTGTTAGCAAACATGGTGTTTATTAGTTGGTGCTATATGCTGTGCATTTTTAAGTCAATCTTTTGTACTATGTAGGATTTTTTCAGTTTTTTTTGTTTTAATTGTGTCTCTGCCACAGAAATAGATAAAGAAGAATGTACTCACCACTATCTTCATACAGCATGGGGTTGTTTGTGATCTCACTAATAATCACTGTATATGATTGACTATACTTTGATCAGCTCGTAATCGGCGGGCCTTGAACATCATGGATTAATATCAATATGTTTAATTTTGAGCATTGTCTTCTGGTATCTTGCCAGAAGCATCACAAGTTATTCATTGAAGTCATAATACTTCGCCTACATTCTTTAACACACAAAATATAGACCATTCAGGTCAACTATATCACTTTTCGGTGTAGTGGTAAAAACCTAACAATTCTGGCCGATTACGAGCTGATCAAAGTATAGGCCTAATTTAATACACTTCAGGGGAGCACATAAGCAAGCCTTGAAATAAGCTGACTGGAACCAGGAGCAATTTTGTTTTTGAACATTGCTCCTGGTTCACTGGAATTTTACAAGAATTAGGAGCAATTTTTGAAGAAACAAGAGCGAATTTCAAGTAGTGCAAAAATTTAAATCCTTTTCTGCATATACAATACAGTTTACCAACCAGCACTACTACATCAAGTGCAAAACTGCAACCAGGAGCAATTTGTTTTAGAAATTGCTCCTGGTCCAGGAGCAATTGGTGGCTTTACAAGGGCATTGCTCCTGCACCTGCTTATATCAAGGCTTGCACGTAAGTGTGTGTTATGATGTTTTGTCATAAGATTTGACACAATTTTTTTTTTCTGTAAGGACCAGAATTCCCCCATTCTCCTCCAAACAGTAATGTTATACAGGGTGGTATTATGTGTCTAAATTCTCCTTTATCTACTTCTTTGGTTTGGGCCACTATTTTTGTGATTTTTGGGATAAAAAAAATTTCTGACCACTAAAAAGTGGCAAATCCAATTTCACATAGCAATACTGTAAAGCATGATATTTTTACAGCATCAAACATTTTTCGCGTTTTAGAGATAACTCATATGTTTCTACAACATGAGATTTTTACAAATTTTACATTTAGGAAGAAAAAGTATTTGTGATCATTTCATGCTTTACAGTATGCAGAATTAGAGTCAAGCCTATTTTTTAAAGCTTAAAACAAGTTTGTTTGTTGTTTGCCTGAAAACTGAAATGTGCATGAAAATAACCATTTTACTGATTTTTTCAAGTAAAATAGCCAAACGCAGTACAACTGCTCTATAAGTTGAAATATATGTAGCCAATGGGAAACAAATGTCTTTTTAGCTTTAATCTTATCTGTGATACTGTAGACCTATTAAATACTTTTTAGGGCTTTGTAATTGGTGAAAATAATTCAGTTTTTGCGCTCGGCAATAAAGTCCCAACTTACCAGTGGCATAGCCGGAGGGGCAAATGGGGCTGCTGTCCCCTGTGAGAAGTCTCCCCCACTTGCTCACTTGTGAGATGCTGGCCACCTGATATTTAAGATTTTTACGCTTTTTTGTACTTTTTAGCCCATTTTTGACCATATTTATCAAAAATTTCCCCCCTTGCCTTGCCCCCCCCCCCCTTGCTCACCCTCTGAAAAAATGCTGGCTATGCCACTGCAACTCATGCATGTGTAAATTCACAGTGTGCATAGTGTTGTGCTACACTGCGTTCACATCATCCTAATGATTCTACAAGAATCCACAATATTATGAGTCTTCACTAATTATAAGCCAAACATAGGTGCAATAGAAAGCAGGTGATGCACTTTGATGTCTGAGATCAACTTGACTTTGTTGTGTCTCACCTCATGACTAAGTCATAATATGGCTCAATGCCATCAATCATTAAAGTTTGGTATTAAAGACATTGGGTAATTGTAAGAAATTATCCTGCTCCTCAATGTGTTGCTCTTTGAAGCCATTTGACTGGACTCAGTGGTATGGTATTAAAGAAATAAGAAATTGTGGTTTATATATTATAAACCTATAATGAAGCCAGCCCAAGTAAGATTAAAAGGGCATTTCATGATCCACAGCCTCATCCCCACACTTTTCTCATAAAAGTTGAGATTTTTATACCACTGGAAACCTCTGGCTTCATAATGTTTATGTACCAAAAGTTTCTTGCAGATTAATTCGTTTAGCCAAAAATATCGCCAAATTTGAATTTCGTTCTGCCGTGTCATACACATAATCATGCATAACTCGCAAACGCAAAATCGGAATAAACTGAAATTTTGGGAATAAGCTTTTTTTACTGAAAAATGTCATAAAAAGAGGATGCTAGGATCACAAAATCCTCCTTCAAGTTTGTAAGAGCAACTTCAGATTTATGCATTGGCATGCTTTTGGGGCTTGTCCCTGGGATTCTGAACCCTCTGGGTAGCCCGGTGGGGTAGCCTGTTTTAGGGGCATGCCCATGATATGTGCCCCTCTTCTATAGTTTAATCAGTACCTATTTTTATACCATAAAATGTAAACAATCTGATAATTAAATGCTTTATAAAAATATATAGTTTATTTTGTTCTTGGTTATTTGTTTTGCTTTTAAATCAAATGCCACTGAAAATTTGTTTCAGCGACAGCAGTTTCTGTGTGTTTTGTTAACTTTCTCTTTTTAATTAAAGAACAGGTTAAGCAGAGTATTTGTAGAATCTATACATAACTTAATTGAAACATGCTCTTAATATACTGCTTTTGAGTATAGTGCAGTCATTGTGTAAAAAAAATCTCCCCAGTTGGAATGTGGGTGTGTGAATACACACACACACACCCCCACTTGGCAGCATTTTCAAGATGGGGGGGGGGGGGGGCACACTGACAATTGGGGCCACACAACATACACTTCCAATTTTGTTCTGCCAAACTGAGAATATATGTGTTTTGCGCAATATAAGTTCATGTATAAGTAGCTCATTAACTTGCCATTTTGCTAGGAAAGCAGTTCTTGATTGACCATGCATACATCACTTGGCTACATCACTTCTGTAGAGATAGGTAGGCCTATTGAATAATAACATGAATAATGTGCCACACTTACCAATTCTTACTGAAAAGGAAACTCTTTTATATGTTTTACCCTTATGTAAAGTGTCCTTTTTTTTATTACAGTTTCTAGTTTCAACAAATTATTCTACCTATCAATAAGGAAGGCCTTCCATACGAGAAGACAATTGTCAGTGTCCCCATATACCCACCTGCCAAACATTGTCTTTTGAGAGGCTCAAGAGCAATTGCTCCTCTGCAGCTCCTCTTAAAATTAAATGGACGTAGAAGAGTGATTTATAGCGCCATGACCACAGGTCCAAAACAGCTCCTGTAAAGCTTTTCTTGAGGGAGGCCAGAGGAGCATTTTACAGCTCTTTATCAAATTTCAAAAGACAATGTCTGACCTACACTCCATATCAAGAGCATTTTGTTTAACTTAAGTTATAGATTTTGTCAGACCATGAAGGTACCTCCAGCTGCTTATATTAATGTGTCGAGAAGGACTATATTAATGTCCATACCGTCAGACGGTGTGGACATGGTCATTCTCGACGTAAAATAATATAAATAATACCATTGATTTGATCAAGTCCCTGTCATAATTGTGTATCATTAATGATTTCATAATTTAATATTGTGGCAATAAATAGATTGTTCTTAATATAATAAAAAATGAAACGTTTTAAGCTTGTGCCTTTTTACTTGCGTGTGGTTCATAGATTTCAGATTCAAATTGATTGAAAAGCCAATTCGCAGCTTAAATAAGAGCTGAATTACATTATTAAATACATGTAAAAATATAAAACATCAATCTAGAAAGCATCCAAATACATTGTAAAAACATGATAAAACATTGATTGGTGCAAGTGAATCAAGTCAAGGATATTCTTATCATAAGGATTAAAAATGTATAGTTTGACCTACCTACGGCGTATCGTTCTGAAGTTATAAGCCCAAAGGTTAAATTTGAAGATCCATAGGGGCAAAAAATACAGAACAAATGCTCCAATTTTGATGAAAATGATCCCAAATTGTTGGTACTGTTATCACAATACTTTTAAAGAATTATAGTTATCATCTACCCTGTAACGACTCGTTGCTAGGTAACCGTTCTTGGAAATCAATAGGACTCAAAGCATTAATTTATTTTGGTGTGTTACCTAGGTAACGAGTCATTCTAGAAAGCCCAAACTATTCTTTATTACAATTGTTATCACAGACAGACCAATAATATTTGAGACCATTTTCATCAAAATTGGAGCATTTGTTTCTGTTTTAATCCCTTTGAAGTTAATTTTCGACCTTTTTGTTCATAACGGGTTTGGACAAAATAGGCCCTATGACCAGCTTTTAATTTGAACTCCTGTTTAACTTTAACCGTGGATATCTCGAATTGCCCATGTGTGACAATTTTACACCCCTCGGAATCTTGTACACGGCACATAGAACATCAACAAAGAAAAAGTGCATGTGTGTGTGTGGGGGGGGCTGTTAAAATGTATTCACCACATTTTTAAATATTAAAGAATTAGAGGTGTTACACCCCTCGATTACCGGCCCCCACCTCCTCGACTCCTCAAGCGATGGCCCTGTTGGCGACCAAAAAGGTATAGTTAGGCCTACATTGGTTTTCAATCATTTTCCGCCCATTTTAATTAATAATTCTTCTGACCGCCCCTTCAGCCCCGCTCTTTTTTCTTTAATAATTCTTCTTGCCGTCCCTTCATCTTCCGCCGCCCCTTCTGTTTTGCCGTCCCCTGCTTTTACCCCCGGGGGGCTGGTGCCCCCAAAGCCACCACCAAAATACTCGCATGATCACCCAGCAAACAAAAGGTTATAAAAGGTTGTCAGAAAATGTTTAAATGTCGGGTTATATAATGGGTATATTAAGGGTATAAAACGTTTTCATAACATTAAAAAAACATTTTTGATAATCTACTGCCCAACAAACACAAAACGTTTCACAGAAAACGTTTAAATGTCGGGTTATATAAAAGGTATAAAAACGTTTTAATAACATTTCAAAAACATTTTTGAAAACTTGATACAAAACATTCTAAACAGAATGTTATTTTGGGGTTGAAAAAATATTTTGCAAAAATGTTTGCCAAAAATACTTGCAATAACATTTTAAAAACGTTTTCATGACCTTTATATAACCCGACATTTTAATGTTATGAAAATGTTTTTACACCAAAAACCAAAATATAACTTATTTAAAACGTTTTTGTGTTTGCTGGGCAGTGCTGCTGTTTCCCCTGTGCCCTTCTCAGTCTCTTTAAGAAATCTTGTTTTGTTATGCTGGTTTCATACTACCCTGCCGCTGAGCGGCGTGGCGCACGCGCATTGCAGACAAACTAGTAAACTGTACACATAGATTACTAATCTGTACACAGTTTACTAATCTGTACACACAGTTTACTAATCACACAGTTCACTAATATATACACATAGTTTACTAATCTACTCACAGTTTACTAATCTGTGCACACAGTTTACTAATCTGTACACGCAGTTTACTAATCTGTACACACAGTTTACTCATCTGTACACACAGTTTACTAATCTGTACACGCAGTTTACTAATCTGTACACGCAGTTTACTAATCACACAGTTCACTAATATGTACACATAGTTTACTAATCTACTCGCAGTTTACTAATCTGTGCACACAGTTTACTAATCTGTACACGCAGTTTACTAATCTGTACACACAGTTTACTCATCTATACACAGTTTACTAATCTGTACACGCAGTTTACTAATCTGTACTCACAGTTTACTAATCTGTACACAGGTACTATTATAGGTGTCACGGTACGCACAGATTAGTAAACTAAAACTATGTGCGAACGGATTATTAAACTGCGAACGGATTGGTAAACACTGTATGCGGATCAGTAAACGATGCGAACGGATTATTAAACTGCGAACGGATTGGTAAACACTGTATGCGGATCAGTAAACGATGCGAACGGATTATTAAACTGCTGACGGATTATTAAACAGTGCGCACCGATCAGTAAACGATGCGAATGGATTAGTAGACTGTACGGACGGATTCGTAAACAGTGCGCACCGATCAGTAAACGATGCGAACGGATTAATAAACTGTACAGACGGATTTGTAAACTGCTTACAAATCAGTAAATTGTGCCAACGGATTAGTAAACGGTACGCACATATTATAAAACTGTTCACACAGATGAGTAAACTTTGAGCACATGTTAATAGACTGTTCGCGCAGATTAGTAAACCACAGTTTACTTTAGCACGGATTAGTAAATTGCGCACAGATTAGTTAACTGTACGCACAGATTTTTAAAAACTGTATGTCCCTTTGTCGAACTTTGTCAAATTACATTTGAACATATCCTACTTTAGATGGCAAGCATTATTATTAGATACATACAGTTATTAAACTGCTTTGATGAACGACGTTATTTGCACAATTATCTGCGTCAAACGTCAGGAAATGAAACATGCAGAAATAAAACTACCTCTCTGGGACCAAGTATGTACTAACGCTAATTCTTGAAGTAGAACAAACACCTGAAGAAAGGTTTACATAACCTATTTTTGGTTTTACATAACGAAGTTAAACGAACAATAAACATTTTCCTGTCTTCCCAAAAATCCCAGAGGATTAGGAGAAAGAGCGACGCGTTGCAGATTTCAGATGCATTGTGTGTAACTGGCATTAAAAATGTAAATATTTTGTCTGAATAGAGAAGATTGAAGGGCGCACCATTTGATTTTCAGGGAAGGAGTATGGGAGTTTTTGAAGAAAAAACTATCGCCCACTATTGAGACGAAAAAAATATCCCCCACTCAACTTTGTTTAGTTAAGATATATACATATAAATTGGGGAAAAAATCGCCGCCTTCGGTGGCGCAAAAAAGTCATCGCCTTCGGCAGCGGAAAAAAACCCGCCTAACACAAAAATCCCATGCCCCCGAACAGTCACGAACAAAAAGTAATATATCATATTTGCCTGAATTTTAGTATTCATCTTCAAATCGTCTAATCCCTATAGTCAAAACAGCACATTGAACTTTAAAACAATAATTAGAAGTGAATGGGGGTGTCACTTTTTACATCATTCATGTTTTAAGCAACTTCAGTAAGAATTATTAATTAACTGTTTTAAAATCTTTTAAAGATTTCCCAGCAGCCAATAGCTGCATCTTTTAGCCCGGATTTAAATTTCGTTCCTTTCTTGGGTTTTCGATCACCGTTTCTTTAATTCTCAACTGATTTCAATAAATAATGTCTTCAATTAGAGCTAAAGCGTACAGTCATTGGTTGCTTATGTTGACAAGTTTGTCTTTGTCTAGGATATGAAGGGATAAACATAACTGGTACCTTAATTCTTTTGCTGGTCTGTATTTAGTTATATAAGTTTCACCATCAGTCCTAAGTTTCACCACAATTTTCATTTTTGCTTGTCATCCTATTTCCTGTTTGACGTGTGCAAAAGCGGAAAGGATGATTACAGTTAGAATCCCTCCAGAAATGTGTACTGGCAATCTGCCACTTAAGATGATATATTTTATATACTCATAATTTCTTGAGCCATACATACACTGCCTTAACATGTTGAAGGAAACAGTTCATTCCTTGTAGGAAAGGTGCAATTTGTACATCCTCATCACTGCAATTAAAAATACTTGATGGTGCCTTTTGCCATCCCCCCCCCCCCAGTTTTAAAAGTGTAGGACCAGTGGCGTAGCCAGCCGGGGTGCCCCTAGACTTCTCCGTAGTCCGTATCGCCATCGTACATATACTCTAAATCGCGACTTGTATTAATTTGTGCACAATTGATAGCTTTTCCACATCTGATCTTTTCAGCGACCCTATCCCTCTGTCTGTTAGCTCCCCCTTAAGTGTATATATACGCGCAGTGCTTTCGGACGCGTTCATTTTTTTTGTGAGTTGATGCATTTATATTTGCTTTTTGGTGATAAAAATAGCAAAAATCATGGAATTTTTTCTCGTGTACGTTATAGGTTAATTATAAGTGCGTATCACTTGTTGCTCGCGAAATTGTACAAAATAATGCACTTGTACTTAGTCTTTGTCAAAGACTACTCGCTATCAAGGGGTGAGCGATCAGCGAACAACTTGTGCTGACTGAGATGTTGATGCGTTTAATGCACATCGTCCGCCCCCCCCCCCCCATTTGGGGCTCGTGCAATAGACGCATCAACATCTCAGTACGCGTGCATTATTTTGTACAATTTCACTTTCAAGAAGTGATATACGCATTTATTAAACTATAATTGTGACATTTTTTAAAAGCCCGTTCAGTTGAGGACATGGTTATTACTGTGTACATGCTATCTACTGAAGATAGCACTGTGTACATGCTATCTACTGAAGATATCACTGTGTACATGCTATTTACTGAAGATAGCACTGTGTACATGCTATATACTGTGTGTCTACTGAAGATAGCACTGTGTACATGCTATCTACTGAAGATAGCACTGTGTACATGCTATCTACTGAAGATAGCACTGTGTACATGCCATCTACTGAAGATAGCACTGCGTACATGCTATCTACTGAAGATAGCACTGCGTACATGCTATCTACTGAAGATAGCACTGTGTACATGCTATCTACTGAAGATAGCACTGTGTACATGCTATCTACTGAAGATAGCACTGTGTACATGCTATCTACTGAAGATAGCACTGTGTACATGCTATCTACTGAAGATAGCACTGTGTACATGCCATCTACTGAAGATAGCACTGTGTACATGCTATCTACTGAAGATAGCACTGCGTACATGCTATCTACTGAAGATAGCACTGCGTACATGCTATCTACTGAAGATAGCACTGTGTACATGCTATCTACTGAAGATAGCACTGTGTACATGCTATCTATTGAAGATAGCACTGCGTACATGCTATCTACTGAAGATAGCACTGCGTACATGCTATCTACTGAAGATAGCACTGCGTACATGCTATCTACTGAAGATAGCACTGTGTACATGCTATCTACTGAAGATAGCACTGTGTGCATGCTATCTACTGAAGATAGCACTGTGTGCATGCTATCTACTGAAGATAGCACTGCGTACATGCTATCTACTGAAGATAGCACTGTGTACATGTTATCTACTGAAGATAGCACTGTGTACATGCTATCTACTGAAGATAGCACTGTGTACATGCTATCTACTGAAGATAGCACTGCGTACATGCTATCTACTAAAGATAGCACTGTGTACATGCTATCTACTGAAGATAGCACTGCGTACATGCTATCTACTGAAGATAGCACTGTGTACATGCTATCTACTGAAGAAAGCACTGTGTACATGCTATCTACTGAAGATAGCACTGTGTACATGCTATCTACTGAAGATAGCACTGTGTACATGCTATCTACTGAAGATAGCGCACTGATTTTTTCACAAAAACTTGAGAACTTTGCTGACAAACTTTAAAGAAGGTTTATAATTATATTCGATGAAACTTGGCGATCTGTGGTCAAATGAGTAATTGATCAATCGATCGTTAAACATTGTTTTACTAGCTTTTACTGATTGATTGATTTTATTAATTTCACGCTGATTATTGGCCGATGATTGTTTTTAATTAACAATCACGCTCGGCAGGTTATCATGGTTATAGTTTTTGATTGAATAGTTGATTGATTGATATGGATTATTATCGGAAATATGTCTCATTAATTCTTAATTTTACCACAGCCACGATGGCTGGCTTTATTGCTCTGCGTCCGACCGCATATAGGTTTCATCTTCACGATTTCATCAAGTTCGACATTGAATGAAAATGCAGTCAATTTCTTGGTTTTATTTAAAAGGAGGGTCAGCAACTGACTAATCAGAGCCAATACCAGACACATGTGCACACATTGAAACATAATGATTATATTTTCTTCAGTATGTTTAATACTATCGTCAAAATTTCTATGTGTAAATTTTTGGCATAGCCTAGATTTCAGGCTATCTTTTGGATTTAGCACCCTTAAGAGTGAGCGAGCGAGGAAAAGGTTAATGTTATTGCCTAGCGCTATTGCGCTATATACAACGGAGAAATAATTTTGGTTCGTATATGAACTTTCATATCAGTCATCAAGTTATTATTTGGTTTGATAAAATCTCATATTATACTGCAGTGGATGCCCGTACATGCCTGCAGGCACTACTTCTTCCTTTTTGGGCACGCGTTTGACACACGCGTCATTTAATGCCTAGTGCTTTGTCAATGGACTCATAACACACACACGCGTTTGTATTACGGATGTTAGCAATGAACCACAATTCAACAGATTAATTCCAGATTATGAGTTTTTATGCACGGATTATGTAGTTGTTTGATTATTACAGAATAATCAGTTAGTGTTTGCTTTAAAAAGTTTTTGTACTTGCATCTCGTTTTAACGCTCTCAGACACTTCTTTTTGCCGCAGCTGCTATCGGAGTTATGAAGTTTGAAATTAAACGTTCATGATCAGCGGCACATTTATTTTTCTTATCAATTTTTATCATGTTAGTATCATGATATCTAAAAAACGTAGAATGGAGAGGGGGGAAAGAGAAGGACAGAGAGAGGGGAGAGGAAATTAAAGAGACATAGATATAGAGCAAGAGAGAGACCCAACAAACGTTTTACATTAAACGTTTAAATGTTGGGTTATACAAATGGTATAAAACGTTTTATTAACGTTCTGAAAACATTTTTGAGAACTTGTGGTATGATATTCTGACATATAATGTTGTTAAATATTGACCGTATTTTCCAAAAATGTTTGCCAACAAAATATTTAAAAAAAGGATTTTGACAACATTTTTAAAATGTTGTGGTAGGCCTATATTATTATTTCATATAAAACATTTTAAATTATTGTTTCATTACATTTATATAATCCGACATTTAAATGTTATTTAAAACGTTTTTACCAAAACCAAAACGCGTTTACGTTTCAAAAGCATGTTTATCAGAAATATAAGTTTTCAGGCTTTTGCCTAAATTCAGGCTTTTTTGTATTCCTGATTTACACGCTGTTTTCCAAGCTTTTTGTCAAAATGGGCTGGTCCTGTTTATGTTTGCTGAGGAGAAAGACCGTGAAGAGGGAGAGAGAGAGGAACACTTTAAAGTATTAACTATTTCATTAAATACTATACAATAGTCGCTTTCCCATACACTGCAAAATATACCAAAATTACATAATTGTCCAATCTAATTTAAATATTAATTAGACTAATTTAAATATTGTATACCACGTGAATCAACTTTCAGGGCTAGCCCCTCAAGCCATCAATCACTGCACTCCATAACAAACACTCCAATAGTGTATTAAATGGGTGGTGTGTTCAGTTCAGTAAAGCGACGATCACCAAATTGACCATGCAACGAGCAGTCACTTGGCTGAATTGATGAAACAGAACACCTCACGAGATGGAGTGTGCATCCTCATCAGTCTCATCCTCATCCGCATCCACCTTGCTATAGAGGGAGCTCTTTATACTCTCTCATCACTAGCCGGTTTAAATTAAGGAAGACAGTGTGTTATATTCATCACTCAACTTTCAACATTCACCAGATACGATACCGCCAATTCACGGAGCTATTATAGGGAGCCAGTATTTAGTATGAGAAAACATGCTCATTGTATGATTTGATCTGGCAGCATCAGTGCATAGTATTGTATTTACTGATGGTTTAGACGCACTTTGCTTCTAAATATTTTATAGCAAGTTGCCTCTTTCATACTGAAAAAGTAAGATTTGGCAAAACTCCAGGATTTGATAAAGCGCGAGCCAATTTAAGAAGCGACAACTCAAGAGGGACTGATGAACATCCGCATATCCGAAGCAACAACACTGACTCGCTCTGCGTAAATTAGTTCAGTAACATTTTGGCAACCAAGGTTGACTGACTGAGGGGTACATTGGTTTGTGTTTTTAGTGTGTGCGTGTTTTGAGGTGTTTCAATCAAGGTCGGAACAATTTCTGTTGTTATACATGTACGACGAAGGGAACCGAGTATTATAATAGCAACCTTGTAAGGCATTTCGTCTACGAGAGAAACAACACCATCCGCTTTTTCTCTGTGAAATCATGAAGCTTTGAGAAGAACGTTGTGGAATATTGTTTGAAACATTTTACCAGACACAATTTTGGAGGATACATTGTTTACCATATTGATTTGGATATACACTCACTCAGCATTATAAGAAAAAGTGCGACCTGCATCTATAACACGCGATATACATATAGTATTTTGTTACGTGAGATGATTCGAAAAGTTACATTACATTCTTAATAAAAGTATGCAGTGGCTTACCTCATAAGAACTTGTAACATCATATTTTGCTATATACTTCCCTAAAGGGGAAAACAAAATTGACGGAACTACAAAATATCAGCTGCACCATTTCAAGATGTATGATCGACACAAGATGCACTTTTTAATATTGCTGGTGTTTTGGACAGAAGAAATTATTGCTATCACTGGTTCAAGTAATATACCACCTTGTATGGACCGATGTGTGTGTATAAATAATAGTACCGAGATGAAATGTGAACAACCCAATTCGTACACTGTGTTGCCTATCTTTGATGAGGACGTTGGATCATGGGGAGCCGATGCCATCAATGATTTGTAAGTATATCATATTATATGGGGAAGCCACAATGGTGGTACATGGTATCGGGTGTGAATGTGTGCCAAAATCTCATCTGAATCTTCGGGTCCTGAAAAGGGACAATTATTTTAATGCTTTTTTATATGCCCACTTTTAATTTGGTAGTTTTACTACATTGTCTTGTTTGAAAGACAGTGGTGTAAGCTTACATGAGAAGCACATGAGAAGTACATGAGAAGTACTTGAAATAAAAGAAAGACGGCCAAGCTGGTCTTGTGCAGTTCTGAACAATTTTTTTTTTCGTTTTGTAAGTGATGTCACTCCCCCAAAAGATTGGTCAATCCTATGATATTAGGCTAAACTTCTTAAGAACCAAACACGCTGACCCCAGTTCAACTAATATTCCTTACCTAATCATCATGAACCTTAAATATCTTATAGATATAACCGCAATTTATATTGGTATGGGTAATTCTCTAAATCTTCCTCAAATTTCTATGACATTATTTCATTTTTATTTTATACCATGCATGAAACGCAGAAACAAAACATTAGCAGTAGTGGATTTGAACACTTGTAGAATTGTTAAATTCTGTAAACCGATGTAGATTATGTTAAAAATGGGTTTTGATTTGTATGCAGTATTGGATTCTTAAAGTTATTGTATGACACAGTTTCAGTGGCCTAGAATGTATATTTGACTTCTATAAAAACAAATTTGTATACACCATGTACTTCATGCTATAAAGTTGACAAACGTAAGTTTCAGTAACTATAGCATGCACACAACCTAAAGCTACCTAATGTGTAAAAAGCATATAGAATTTCATTGGTCTATGATTAGTATTTGTCAACGTTATGACGTGTGTATTATTACTATAGTCAGTCGTATCCTCAAAAGTTTTCACTGACATAAATGTACCACGTAAACACCTCCACAGATTTTCATTCTAGGCTATTCAATTGAGAAGTTCCGATGACAGGACATATATGAAATCTATATTCTAATACTAAAAAGTACTTCAACATTGTATGACAGCTGCTAAACCCATGTTTTGAGCCAAAAATTAATCTTTCTGCAGCCTGATGAAGATGTTCAGAAATATGAATGCGCAGTCCGAATACAGATCATCCGTTGATAGGCCTATTTGAATTTTGAATCCGTGGAAAGGTTTGAAAATGAAGGAGTTCTTTAAATATATTTCACGAACGGTGTGGTCAATTGTCAAAATTCAAAAAGTATGCAATATCATAGCTGATTCATTCCTCAACCACACCAGAATAGTTATATTTAGTTATATTTAGTTGTGGCGTTAAAAATACCCAAACAATTCAGTTTCCGACGATACAGTTCTTTCTGGGATACCCTGTATAGGCAACAGGTCGGATAAATGCCACTTTGATTGAAGCGTTTTCTATAGACGTTTAGTAGTAGTAAAGCATATTCAATCTTTTAATCAATCAAGAGGAGTGATTCTCAATCTTTTAGGGATTGAAGTTTGGGAGAAATCTTTTCTGATTGAACAGTCAGACTAAAAGATTTGATTTTCATTGCTTTTCATCATTTCATCGACTGAAGTTAGGGACAAATCCTTTCCAATTGGAAAAAAAATTGAAAATATTCACTCTTAAAAAGTTTGAAGTCACATACGCATGCTGTTTGGCAGTATGATGATATAAGTCTACAAAAAGAGAAATAGTCACTTCTAAAATCCATTTCAATCTATTTTTCAATCTATTAAAAGATTGAAATATTTTAATCGGTCATTTTAAGAGAGATAGTTGTGCTGCTCCCTTAAAAGTTCGAACATCGTCAGATTGCTTACCATCAGTGTTACATGCATGTAATATATATGTCAATGATAACTTTAAGCTACTTTATGTACAAAACACTTTGATTGGGGCATTTTACGTACCTGGTGATACTTTAATAAGGAGAAAAAGGAAGTTGCGATGTTGACATGAAAAAAGGCCAAAGCCGCAATCTAGTATTGTATATTTACAAAGTAATCCATAAACGCTACTCTTCCTGTTACGATTCAAATGCCGTAGAGAATGCGTGACGAGAATTAACCTATAAAATACAATATGGGAATAAAAGAAAAGCAATATTTGTAGAAACGCCACTAAGGTACTTCTACATTTAGATTGTATGACGTTTTTGTGCCAGAGCGGCTTTTTTTATTAACGATATATACTCAGTAACATGGTATTTAAAGGGGCATATTGGGATCCATAGCCTCATCCCCACTTTTCTCCCAAACAAAGTTGAGATCTTTATACCACCAGAAAATCTCTGACTTCGTAATGTTTGTGTGCAAAAAAAATTCTTGCAGATTCAAATAGCAAACATGTCGTTATTATTTGTTATCGTTTGTATTTACATTACAGCACAATGGCATATGAAGCAAATTATGTAATACATAATCATAGATATCACTTACAAACGTAAAATCGGAATCAACTGAAATTTGGGGAATAAACTTTTGTCGTAGATATCTACTCAAATACATCATAAAAAGAGGATGCTATAATCACAAAATACTCCTTTAAAATAATATCAAGTTAAATTGAAGATAGACCGCAATTCATGATGTATACTATTTTCAATGATGTATGTGCACTGCATGAATGATACTCATATATTCAGTGAAAAAAGTTTCATCCACGTGATTTTGATCATGTTGATGTTGTTTTTATCCCATATAATGTAAACAAGTCCCTGACATTCTTTCATTCTTAAGTCAATTTGTTATTATTCATCGATGTAAAGACGATAGAAATACAAGTCAATTCTGTCTGCATTTCTTACAGGATTGTATATGCATAATTCAATTTATATCATAAATTTTGTGGTTTCCGCTGATGAATAAATCGGTTGAATCAATGAATCTTTTACACGAATAATTTGTAAACATGTCAAAATTGAGGTGAGATACTCCTTTTGATGATAATGGCGAAGATGATCACACTAAAACACTTATTCATGGTAAGCAGTAGCGACAAAATATCATGATAATGTGGACGTGATTTGGAGGATATATCGCTATTTGATTTACTCTCAAGCACAACTATATGCCAGAGGCATCATGACGAGGATACCCGTCTTCAACTTCTCTGAAACTCACTACGGGACGACCATCATGACTATCAAGTCAAAACTATACGTGAATGCATTTTTAAAAGAATTAAATTTTTTTATTTAGCTATATAATGTATAATTCGGAGACCCGGGACGGAGAAATTTTATACTGAACTATTAAGCTATATATAGTGTTAAACAATATAGAATTCAGTGGCCGATGCGCTTGTATGATGAGGTGGCTATCATGAACAGATAACATAAATGTCCATTTCAGTTTTATGATTAGTTTTAGCCTCACGTCTTATTGCATCGTCCAACAAAATAGTGAAATGTTACAACATGGACTTCATGTTTAGAGCATGAGTTTGATTCCCAACCTTCTGAAGGTTATTCTGTGTATTTTAATGGTTCCTTGACCCTGCATAGTCCAATATTAAAATATTGGACTATGCAGGGTCAAGGAACCATGCCATGTGATTGAGATGGTATCATGCTAGAAATAGAGTGTCAAGCTTAGAAATATTGGCAAATTATATGTAAAATCTTTCATCGGATACTTTATGCCTATTGGTACTGGTGATCAGCATGGACAAAATAGTTTACCTTCATTTGTCTGGTAGCAATTCACATTGTAATTCCTTTTTGTCATGTTTGTACATTTAAAGAGCTTTAAAGATTGGGTACATGATTATGCATTAGATTAGGACTTATGGAATTTAGGTCTTTTGGCGAAAAAAATGTATATATCTTCACTACGAAATGCAAAATTTTCAAATGATTATCTGCTTTTTTCTCCCAGCTACATACACTTTAATAACATTTCATTAGATTTATAAAGTTTATGTCACAAATATAAATTTGTTATAAATTGCCATTGAAATTTGTATAATATCGCAAATGTTGTGCAAATGTCGCTATCCGATTTATTTAAATATGAATAAAACATAGTGTTGTCAAACTTCTGACTTTCGTTGGCATATTCAAAGTTTATCCGAATGAATATATTTGGCTTCCACACCAATTCTTATACTATGACAAACAAAAAAGGTGGGACGAGCCAGCAAACGAGCAATGAAACACATTATAATGTCACTGTATTGTGTAAATTAAACAGGTTTTATATAATTTTGACTAAAGGGAAGTCCTTGGTTATCGCGACTCGTTTGCTCAATTTCTCCTTGATTTCGGCTCGGTCCCTTGTCTTCTATTCATCATGTATGGGTAATCATCTCACCCAGCCTCGGTCATTTACCATTTAGCCTTCAACACCCTCACTATAATGTATACGTTCCTGAAAAGGGAAAAGCAGAGTTAAAATGTATACATTGATTTATCCCGCCAAAAAACCTGTGGCGATTTGTGATTAAACATTCAAGGTGATCTGATCATATTATCATTATTGTTCTTTTCAATATATTCGGAAAATTGTCTGGGAATTCTACTATTTACAAGAATTATATCGCTCTATTTATTATACTGACACGTCGCAATATTTGATTCTCCACAGCTAAAACATTCATGTAATAACAGCAACTTTTATGAATAAATCCAAGTTCCCACCATTAGGCCTATAACTTAAATAGCTTGCTATTTTGTAATATGATAGTAATGATACAGTTTGTTTCAAATCCTCAACCTATTTACCAGACGTAAATTTGTCTGAAATCGAATTAGAATAGAAATATCGACTACTAAATGCCCGACTAAATGTAAAAGTAGCGACTGAGATTTATCTGTGCATAGTGAAGGAGTGCTGTGATTTGTTTTGGAAACTTGACGAGATATAGACGATTCGTGACCTCGTAAGGACAACGTATTAAATGATTACGTAATCGTGTCCCTGGAAAACTTTGCTTAGTAGTTTTCGGAAGTGTGTCAATTTATGGAAAGTTTTCTATTGTTTGTGTTTACATTGGGCGATTCCAGTTGAAATCCATACACCCCATGGAAAACATGACGTTAATCTTTCACATAGGGAGTGTAAATTTCAAATGGGGTTACAATGTACCTATAAATGGGTCCCGGAATGGGTGCTGTTTAAAATCTACTGAGAGATTAGTTATATTTAATCACCATAGGCGGCGGAAGCGGGGGGCACATCCCCCTAAATTTGGGTAAAATCACAATAGAAGCACGATATTAGCACGGAAAACACTATGTTTTGGACCCGAATAGGGTACAATTGCTAAATAATTTGCTTGCTTCGCGCGCATTGGCCCGTCAAATAGCAGAAAATACCTTAATTTGTGGCTCAAATAGGTAAGGTAAATATGTTAGGTAAATTTAAGAAAGGTTGCTTTTTTAAAGTTTTCTGTTTTATACACGCCTCTTGCACTGGCCGCGCAGCCCTTTAATAAATCAAAAATTACATTAATATTACAAAAAATATCCAATAACACTCTTTAAACATGATCCCGTACTTACGTCAATTAGGTCCCTTTAGCATGCATGTAACCACAACTTCTATGATAGTGGTCTCAACTAAACCAAGTGTTTGCACAAATCAGTACGCTAGAGACAATCCTAAATGCATACTTCATTTTAAGAAGGGAATAATAAATTATTTATCAGTCTATTTGTATCTTTAAAATATATTTATACCTGTCCATTTTCCTTGAAAGTTTAGACGCAATACTTTATACAGAGAGGATCACTTCAAACAGGACGCGCGTCAAGAACTCCGAGCTCATCCCTCTCTATATTGGACTTATGACATTAATAAATACGTGATTGGAATATGTTTCTGTAATATCTAGACCAAAAGACAGCAAGGTATATCCAATAGACCATACCTGCATAATAACAAAGTAAGATTTAGGGCCGGTTTATTATTACTTTGACTTCATCGACATCGCATACTTAAACGAAAAAATATATTTGGTAGCGAATGAAACATGCGTTATTTAGAATCAAGACATTTTACAAGACATGTGTTGCAAGATCAAATAGTTGTAAATGATACTGCCAAATGAATAGAGTACAGAAAATGTCGCATCAGAAAATTGAATTTTATCAATCTTTTAAATCAAACTTAAATAAACATCGTTTGGTGACAATGACGTGCATAAATGCCGAGTGTAGGCCTATAGTCGAATTGTACATGGGGCGAATATAGGACGAGTTGCACAAAATTTGCAGAAAAGTTTGAAAGGTTCACGTCAACACGGACCCTGGAAAGGAATCTGTGACTACAATATCACATTTCACTCCTAGATACAATATTTATATCAATGTAACAATGTTTATTGGCAACTGCTACAACCACAACTCACTCCATAACTCGCCCAACAACTCAACTCGCCCAAACACAACTCACTATCCCAATGCTGTATCACCAGCTCCAGACGAGACAAATTTCACTCAATTGTCATCGCTAAAATTGATGGATGGAATACCGTCATCTTCTCATCGTCTTAATTTATTTGCTCTTACGTAACCTATGTTTAAAGTAAAGGCAATTAATACAATTAATAATTACCAAGACACTTCTCTTTGAAAGAAAAATCAGCTATAATGAAAAGAGCGTCTTTCTTGCCCTCATGCATGATGGACTTTAATATGTCATGGCATGGAGCAGCATCAGGTTAATGATTTGATGACACCCTTTTTTCTGCGAAATAAGAGTGCGGGGCTATACAGTTATATAATATGCAGAGGTTGCAGAGAGTATGATGACAGGAGAAAATGATTGCACCATCTAGGCCAAGCGATCGATCAAACCTTCCTTCCATCTATGCTATCGTGATGCCCGGGCGTTATAATAATGCACTATACCATATACCCTCTCTCCGCGGTATCTGGAATACGCGGGAAACAAAAAATTCAGATTTGTTCAAATTTTAAATTTACATTCGTTACCATGGATACCATTTTGGAATTTAAAATAGAAAAGGCATTTACGTCATACGTACAAACATGCCAATGCTTGCCTCCGTGGTTCGTTTTTACAGGTTTTGTTTATTTAGGACAAAAGCATTTTGTGTCATTTGTGTGCAATTTGGTTAGTCTCCAATTAAAGATGATCCTTCAAATTCTCTAGGCTCAAGACAGAGAGCTGATCGTGCTTACGCATACATAGGCTATGTCTCACTAGGATCCACAACATGCTCATCTATCAGGGCCACAGTTCTTTAACCCCAATACATTGGTACATTCATTGAATGACCTTTGAAAATTTTGTATTAAAACTCATACTCTGCAACTTGAAGTCAAATTTTGCACTATGATTGTTTAATTGAGGTTATTGAACTATGGCATTAGGATGAAGCCATTGTGGTCCATAGTGTCTATGAACTTACTTGTGATGTGGTCTTGACATAGAAAAAATTGTTACCTTTATTTTGTTCGATGTATGGTTGTGCTATTCGATGAGTGCCTTATATTCTTGCCTGCGGTATGAGCTGGATTGAATCTAAATCTGTACTATATACAGGTAATTTACGCAGATTGGACAGGTCTATAATATACATTGCACCTTGGCCTGGTAAACTAGATTAAGGCCAAGTAAAAAAGAAACTAGTTTCCCGTCCGGGCTTTTTGGGAATAAAGAAGGAGGAGCCCCCTATGCGAAATCGTCATCCGGCATGTTAGTTGTGTGACTTTTGGAGGAGACCCTAAAATCTTTTTTATCTGATATAGTTTTGAGGGATATATTAGCACAAACCTGCTTTAGAATTCTTAATGGACATACACAAATATTTTGGCAATAATGCTAACTGGGGGTGCTAACTTCTAGAAGCTTCAAAAACATTTGTACAAAAAAGTTATTTCAGAATCCTTAAATGAAGCGAGAGGAGACGTGAAACCTTGTGTGGGGGGGCGCATTTTTTAAAATCTAATACTTGATTGTCTAAAAGGTCCTCCGGCTCCGGGAGCATATATTATTACCGTTGCAAATATGAATTTACTTTATGAAACTGGTCTAGAAACGGTGATCTTTGTATTGCAGAACATAATACGAACATCATAAAATCACACAGTCATCAATGACGAGTCAGACGTCACCAACCGTCTTTTTTTTAAAGGTTTCGTTATAAAAACATGAATCCACACTGAAATGGATCAGTGAACTTTGAGAGAAATAAAGGTTCAATAAAGTCTGCAAACTTGGATTTATTTCATATTATGGTGATAGGATCACGGTATTACGGTTAAATGATGTGTTTCTATATCGGCTCGAGATTATAGCGAGAGCACTACGAAACACATCCACCATAAGACGAGCGTATATCTACCTATAAAGCGGAAGTAAAATGTTTCGGGGGGAAAAACACATACTTTACTTAAAACGGAGTACTCTCGCAGGGGGAATTAGGAATGATCCAAAAAACACCCACATGGCTACAACTTATTATATTGTACAAGCCAGATTAAATTCAAGGAAAAATAAATCCTTCTTGATTCATTCATGTTCTTCGTAGGTGATAGATAACATACATTAGAACGTCATTTACGAAGAGAACCGGGTAAAATGCAATTAAATGCACCACCATGAATAGCAAATATATAGACTTTGAGGCGAGTTGCACTTTTTTTCAGAGTTAATATTTTTACTCATGCATATAGGTTCGATTGGGAAAATTAAATTAAAATAAAATAAAGCGAGGTTGGCAAAAATTGAAGTAGGTTTGTGTTGAAATTGTTCTGGTAATAACATGGTTAATTTGATGAAATTCTATTCATCGCACCTGCCCACATCGTGAGAAACGCGTAACCCATATTATGCAATATTTCTAACCAAAATAGAGCATATTCCGTCAATGACATTTCAGCATTTGTTATTCCATGAAAATGACTCCATAAATAAAATTACCAAATAGCAAAGGCGTAAAATTGTGTGCACTCATATGAATACAAATGAATTAATGCTGAATCGACTTTTAATCGTTTCTTTGTTTCTGCTTTTAAATTACAGATTAAATAATGTTGAATTTCCAGCCATTTGAAAAAAAAAAATGTCAATATATTCTATACGTTTTTGCGGAAACAATATTTTAAAGAAGAAAAATGGGAAAGTCGATTCTCCTCCTGGGAATGGAACCTGTGATTCCAGATTTGTTCTGTACGAATGTACAGAATTGATTTTGGTGAATTAAAAGAAAATAAACATGTTAACTTTGACTGTCAAGATAATATAAACATATTGCAATTTATACAAACGGTGATGTACACGTATTGAAAATACCAAAGTACAACAAAAGAGGCAGCAAAAAATGTGACCTCTGTACTTAAACTTGTTTTTAGGTGTGCTTTTATTTATTTTTTCTTAGTAAAAAACACAAAGATAATGTTTCTTCCTAATAAATTCTATGAAATTATTATTGTGGAAACCTTATGACTGTCACCGTGTGTGTATAAAATGACAGGTACACGCGATGTGTAAAAATACCTATTCTTGAAATCAATACAATTAGACCAATCTTGCGCTCTCCTAGTTTGCAGACATCTTGTACTTGTATTAGAACTAGAAAAGGCAAGTCTGAAATGGTAACGCAGCAATGGGCAATTCCTGTTGAAATACACACCCCCTATGAAAGACTTAACCTTAATCTTCCACACAGGGAGTGTGAATTTCAAAAGGGGTTACCTGAGTGTGTGACTCTATTTGAAATCTGCACCCCCTATGTGGGAGGTTAAGATCATGTCTTCCATACAGAGGGTGTGTGGATTTTAACGAGAATAGCCCAATTTGATTTACTTTGACCTGAAAATGGGAACCGCAATATGTGTGTATACATATAGGGTAATACAAAGAAAGGAATGTCTGTAAGAGAGATCTATATGTATTCTGATATTGTAGATTTTTTTTCTTCTAGGATATATTAAAGTCTCCATCATGTATTTATGATAAGAAATGATCAATAAGATACTGTTGATATTTTGTTCAATGAAGTCCTTTTGAAATCCCCATTTTTTTTATCCGAACGAGAAATTGCTATCTCCAGTAGCGCTTGTATAATAAACAATTCACTTTGCTATCTTCAGTAGATAGCACTATCTTTTAGTAACAAAAACCCAATGCTGCACAGTAGTTCTTTAGTATATTTTAACTTAGACACTCGCTATCACCAGTAAAAAAGAAAGAAAGACAGAAAGAAAGAAAGAAAGGAGGAGGTATATGGAATTGGAAGTAGGAAGGGGAGGGGAGGAAGGAGAGATCTCCATTAATGAGTATAGATATTTCCGTGTTGATGTTTGAAAGCCAGAATTTCTATCCGAACGAGAAGTTGCTATCTCCAGTAGCGCATGTATAATAAACAATTCACTTTGCTATCTTCAGTAGATAGCACCAGCTTTTAGTAACAAACAACCAATGCTGCATAGTATTTCTTTAGTATATTACTACACTTAACTTGCTATCGCCAGTAAAAAAAGAAAGAAAGAAAGAAAGAAAGAAAGAAAGAAAGAAAGAAAGAAAGAAAGAAAGAAAGAAAGAAAGAAAGAAAGAAAGAAAGAAAGAAAGAAAGAAAAAGAAAGAAAGAAAGAAAGAAAGAAAGAAAGAAAGAAAGAAAGAAAGAAAGAAAGAAAGAAAGAAAGAAAGAAAAAGAAAGAAAGAAAGAAAGAAAGAAAGAAAGAAAGAAAGGAGGAGGTATATGGAATTGGAAGTAGGAAGGGAGGGAGGAAGGAGAGATCTCCATTAATGAGTATAGATATTTCCGTGTTGATGTTTGAAAGCCAGAATTTCTATCCGAACGAGAAGTTGCTATCTCCAGTAGCGCATGTATAATAAACAATTCACTTTGCTATCTTCAGTAGATAGCACCAGCTTTTAGTAACAAACAACCAATGCTGCATAGTATTTCTTTAGTATATTACTACACTTAACTTGCTATCGCCAGTAAAAAAGAAAGAAAGAAAGAAAGAAAGAAAGAAAGAAAGAAAGAAAGAAAGAAAGAAAGAAAGAAAGAAAGAAAGAAAGAAAGAAAGAAAGAAAGGAGGAGGTATATGGAATTGGAAGTAGGAAGGGAGGGGAGGAAGGAGAGATCTCCATTAATGAGTATAGATATTTCCGTGTTGATGTTTGAAAGCCAGAATTTCTATCCGAACGAGAAGTTGCTATCTCCAGTAGCGCATGTATAATAAACAATTCACTTTGCTATCTTCAGTAGATAGCACCAGCTTTTAGTAACAAACAACCAATGCTGCATAGTATTTCTTTAGTATATTACTACACTTAACTTGCTATCGCCAGTAAAAAATAAAGAAAGAAAGAAAGAAAGAAAGAAAGAAAGAAAGAAAGAAAGAAAGAAAGAAAGAAAGAAAGAAAGAAAGAAAGAAAGAAAGAAAGAAAGAAAGAAAGAAAGAAAGAAAGAAAAAGAAAGAAAGAAAGAAAGAAAGAAAGAAAGAAAGAAAGAAAGAAAGAAAGAAAGAAAGAAAGAAAGAAAGAAAGAAAGAAAGAAAGAAAGAAAGAAAGAAAGAAAGAAAGAAAGAAAACAATTCACTTTGCTATCTTCAGTAGATAGCACCATCGTTTAGTAACAAACAACCAATGCTGCACAGTATTGGTTTAGTATATATTTTAAATACTACACTTAACTTGCTATCGCCAGTAAAAAAGAAAGAAAGAAAGTCTCATGACAGTCTCCCGTCCATGAAGCCTCCATTGGGAATTTCTTAGGATATTACGATAAAAATAGGTGGTATATGATGAATGGAATCGATCTAGACACCTGTCCCTGTCTTCTTAGAACTGTCCGTCAATGTGAATGTGGTTCTTATGATCATGATGATTAAGTCCGTATTGTTTCGTTGTTTCTCATGATTAATGATTAGACAAAATAATATAAAAGTTTTAAGAAACCTGGAGACTCTGCTTTTGGGTTTGTGCGAAATTGCTCATTGTAAATTAATGATATTTTTGAGACCCCCAAGTTGTAATTTTTGGGTATATGACCTACATGTATTATACAGGCTTTTACATGGTCTGAAACATGTAGATTATGCAATACCGTATGTCATCGCTATATTCAATCAAAAGGGCAATCACTAAGAATGATATGCATGCCTATAATAGTACTTTATTGTCCATATACTATTCCAATACACCAAAATGTGTGTGATTTAATAAAGCACTAATTACCCAATGCAATTAACTTGGTATAATTTTACATAGGACATAAAATCAATATACAATGAACATCACACGTCTTGGTCTAAAATTGATTTAGGCAAATGATATTACTCTGAATATTTGCAATTAACGCCGTGACTGTAACCTACATAAATATCAGACTTATTTTTGGCCACCAAATTGTCAATGAAGCTGCATTGTGAGAAGTCTCTTTACTATTTTGTAAAAAGAAATATAGGTCGTCATGGTTTTTGATAATCAAATAGTGGTCCATCGCAGAATCTATAAGAAGTACTTGCAGAGTCATTTGTAAATGTCGCCGATTAACACACATTCACAAAATTTTTTTAAAATGTTATAACGCATTTTGGTTTTGATCAAAACGTTTTAATTACATTTAGCTGTCGGGTTATAAAGGTCATGAAAACATTTAAAGCATTTTACATGAAAAAAAAAACTGTGGAATGTTATTGCAAGTAATTTATATGTTTTAAGTAATTTTTGGTAAACATTTGTGTAAAATATTTTGTGTTAAAATGTTTTTGCATCAAGTTAAAAAATGTTTTCTTAACTGTTATCAAAACGTTTTATACCCTGTATATAATTCGATATTTAAACGTATATTCTGTAAAACGTTTTGTGTTTGGCGGGAAAATACCGCGTACAGCCTTGAATCAAATGATAATAACCATGATAACAGGTGTAGAAAGTGGTTTACTAACAAATCTTAAAGTAAGTGATATCCACATTTTAGTCACCCTGTATGTATCCAATTGACAGTTGCCCTTCTGTCGGATTTCACGGATAGCCCAATCGCGTTAACCGTTTACGTGGATGGTGAATATGGACGAGAGATTGTTTTCCACAAATTAAAAAAATGCTAGGATCGCGGATATTTATTCAAAATATTTGAAATTTACATTAAAGAAAGAAGAATCAAAGTGCACACATGTCTACAATAAGTCCGGTGCTTCTTGAGACAGAGCTGATACGTTTTTTGTATGTTTTGCATCGTGAAAACACAGTGGCGATCACAGTGTCGATTCGGTGCAATGATATTCATTGCCGTTCCGCGCATACTTTTGAGTTCCGCCCGATGATTTTTCTGTCATTTGAAAAATTGATGACAATTTCTGTAATCCTTAAGGGCACAAAATGAAAGCTGACGGTAAATTGATTCTGAAATTGTAACACGAATATGATGATGATACACTGCGCAAATTCAATCTTAAATGTCAGGAATTGCTTCGACGTTTTAAGAGTTCAAAAGCTTAAAACATACAATACATTCTATTACCCTATCGGTGCGTCTTTACGAGTACATGAAAAAAAGTACAGTGATTTTTTTAAAGATATTCCACAATTTATATTCTAATTTAGATTTTAATTTTGTTCAAAATATAGCAAAAATAGTATACTAAAAAGCTTGATATCAGTTCTCGATATAGTCATTTGTTTTACCGGTTTTGAGATTAAGGATCTTGAATTTTCGGAGTTTCAAAATATACTTTTGTCTGCTTGTGCTTGAATTGCGTGTGCAGCAGTGATTTTCTTGTATAAAATTGTATTTTAAGCTTGAAGCGGTTTGCAAACAAAGTAATCAAAGAAAGAAACGAATATACTACTTACATGAAGTATCTCCGAATATTACAAATGAATTTGTAGATTTTGTTACTTTAACTGTAATTGAGCAAGGCTTTCGTTCATCTATTTGGAGCACTTCTTAAAATATAAATGACCTTCCCTCCATGTCTATAATGATAGAGATATTATACTTCGGAGGATTGGATAAGAATAATCAGATTCGCATATTCATTATTTTAATAATGTAATATTTCTTAAACTGGGTGCGTTACATATCATTTTGAATAAACATTGACCATTAAGAATTCTATTTTACACAAAATGCTCCAGGACACCGAAAGACCAACAGGTGTCACAGAACAAACTCTAGATTCATGAGCATTTTGTTGCATAATTTATGATTGTTTCAAAACATTTAAGTAAATGCCGTTTGCTTAATTATGTGCATTTATTTTCGAAGAATGGTATCGACGTGTTCTTTTCGAAGTATTAAGCATAGTGAACTGTATATGAACCTCTGTCGTCTGCAAAATAAGACTTGAAGACGGAAATAGTAAGCAATCCTTCACGTCTGCGGCGCACATTCACTATACGCTATGTATCGGCATCGGGCCACTTAGCTAATAAATGCTTGTTTGGTACGGAACGCACAGATGATTTGTTTAAACATCTCACTCCTCCTTTGGGGTTCCAGAGCATATCTGGTTTCTTTTTCCAATCGTCACTGGTTTTAAACGATATCGTTGAGCCATCTCTATCTATATATTGATAATTATAGTGTGCCCAATGTGCCATCGTTTATTGAGTCGATGGGTTTAAGGGGTGGGGTATGAACGTTGGACAGTATTTATTGTGGGACATTAGAGCACATCAGACATATCGAATTGCATTCTGAATACGAGGAATATCCTTCTGATATCAAATAATTTTGATTTGTTGAAATTCGCAATGTAATACACATTTGATGGCAAATGATTAAAACAATTATATTTTTGATATTTAACAGTACTCGAAGTAAACTTTATAAATCTGATATATGTAGGTACTATAGGTGGGATGAAAAGCCGACGATCAATTGAAAAGTTTGACCTTACGTATTGAAGGTATGGATTTTTTCCCCAAAACACCAAAAAAAATTTCAATTGATCGTCGGCTTTGTCATAAAATTTGTATTATATCGTGAATTTCAAAAAATGAAAATTATTTGATATCAGAAAGACATTCTTCGTATTCAAACTGCAATTCGATAAGTCTGATGTGCTCTCATGTCACACAAAAAATACTGTCGAAACGCTCAAAACGCTCATTCCAGATCCCTTAAACGAATAGCAGAAAGGCACCATTCCATAACTGGTCGAGTATATCAGATACGTGATTTTCCTACAACACAATCAAGAATCGCAAAACAAATCAAATACTGGGGCTGTTGGTACTTAATGCATCTATCTCCATTGATGTCGGAGTAGTTTGAAAGCCAGTGCTGACTACGAATGTTATTTTAGACGTAGGCTGAGCTGAGTAGCGTAGGAGTACAAGTGCTTCTAAAGCTGAAAGTACTGATCTTACGTATAATTGTGTAGTATAAATCCTTGCACTTATACATCTATCATACGATCAAAAAAGTTAACCTTTAGAAATGAGGTTCGGTATTTCCCAATTCACATTCGTAATACCAAATGGTTTAAATATTTAACATAGAACAGTAGTTCAACCGAAAAGACAAGACAAAACATTGCATTTACAGATTAAGGTCCCCTTATGTATATGAATTGAGGGGTTGATAATGTCATTGAATGCAGTACGTGTATAAGTTATTGGCAATCGCCGATGCACGCGTAATTGCACTTCTTTGTAATTAATGAACTGGAAATACGTAGATCTTTCAACAAAAACGTCTGTATGAAGTATATCATTTCGTTATTCTAAGAACAATGATATATGTAATGTGTTTTTGATTTAAACTGTTTTAATTGAAATATTATTATGTAATAATGAACAAGGATGTGACGTATATATGTTATTATTGTTATGTAATTTTAAAAAGGGTCGGGAGTAAAATATTACTTAAACCATCATTAATAATTGTACCTTGCCCCGGAAGCCTGGTTGTTACGTGCACCAGATCCAGACGCACATACTCGAACAATCATGACCATAATTTATTATTATCCGCTCATTTTGCACTTTGAAACATGATGTGGCGAGAGAAATTTCATAATTTTTAGGGCAATATTCGAATTCTTTAAAACACGAAAGACGTAAAAAACTGATTCCATCCGTAACTGGTGGTCCAGGTCCACAATGCTATTGTGGTCCAGGACAACAATGATATAAAGGACCCTGCATACTCTTTAGTGGATGTTGGATGCAACATATCTACGTTATTTAATCTATTCCCATTCTATATCCAGTATTTCGACCAGATATTCTATTTATATTATCAATTTTGCCATCATCAAACATTCGTTAGAACTGAAACATTACTGGAAATAGAATGGGAATAGATTAAATAACGTAGATATGTTACATTAAATATTCTGCGTCACAAGTTTTCACAATGGAAGTCATTGGCCTCAGCCCTGCGAGGCTTGCGGCCTTTATGTTTTTAGCATTGTGGTCCCAGAACACAAGTTGCGGACAAAATCAGATATTTGCCACATTAATTATGTCCATTTCAAAATGCGCACTTTGAAAAGTACAGTAATTAATGCGTCAGGGGTTTTGACCAGCATTGACCAGTGAAATGATACCTTGAACCATGAATCCTTTCATCTGTTGACCATAGCTTTGGAAAAAATCCCCATATGCTGCCCAGTCAATTAAGTGTCATTATTAATAGGATAATGGAATAAAGTAATCTATTCAAGGATTGTTTGTGTTTTGATTGTTTTACATGTTTTGTAAAAGTGCATCTCAAAAGCACATCTAAATAAGTTGGTAAAAAGATGGCGTATTTTGTCGCGTTCTATAAGCGTTTATATCTATAGATTCACGAAGCGTTTCATCCCTGGACGCAATGTTTACCATTCAGATCTTTTTTGAAACCACATCACAAAATTCATGTTGTAGAAAACGTCTGCTTTACAAGATATGCATGCGATGTGGGCATATGATCAAAAAACACTCGAATGCATAAAGAAAAAGTGAAATACTGACATTTAAATTGGAACCAGGTTAAACAAACACTTAACGCATTTGGACAGCTTCAACACCCTCGATTGTCTTCTATAGCTCTATATACGAGTATAATCATTCCCGCTTAAAGATGAATCCATTCTAATATGCTTTTATGGAATCTATGCCGGTGCAACGGCATTTTAATGCACGCATATAACCCTATCTATATACCACCACGAGGCTGTATGTTATAAGTAGATGAGAAGATCATACACGAGACGATAACATTCTGCCCTTGATGCTCTCTCGCTTGAGCAACATTACCAACCCTCCAACGGAATTCACTCGAATTTGATACCAAATTTAGCATTAAGTCTTCCCCCTCATTCTTAAGGCACCGACCAATCTTGAGCATTAAACCTTGCATATCACAACCGCAACGTACTTTAAAAGAACTAAATTGCAAAGTATTCTGAACATAATTGCAATGTATACATTACATAGGTATTCGAAAATGTCAAAAGAGGACAAAGATGTCTTTCTGGTTCTTGAGGGGACCTTTTAAAAACTTTTAGCAACGTAACATTTGCACTTTTGTCTGATGAATTTAACGCAGCGCACAAGGCTTTAATATCGAGGGTCCATCCAGAGACGGTACTGTAGGAAACTCGTGGGCAATGGTTGTAAGCTTTTGTCTCTTCATGACCCCATGTTTGAGTTTATCTTTGCTAAGCTTGTTTCTCACAATATCCTGTGGCAATCCCATTTAGCTTTAGATGTGCCTATGCAGCTAGGTAACTCACTAACATATATCGAACTTCCAAGTTGAATAAAAAGACAGAAACTTTTGCCTAAAGCTGATATACTTTGTAAGCAGAGCCCGGAAAATGTGTACTCGAGGCTTTTTCCTTCTGCGTCTCAAGAATATCGTTACCAACTGAGTTGGACATGGAGCTCTGGGGAAGAATTGCTTGGGTCGTAAACTCGATATGACCTATATTACCCGTCAGGTATTGAATTGAAAATTTCCTGTATAGGGGAAGGAGGTCCTCATTGGAAGAGGTTGCGTTTACATGATGCCTTCTAGTCATCTTTTGTATCAGAACAAAAATAACAATAATTTTGTTTCGATGGCGCACCAATTTAAAATGATCGAAACTGTTTAGTTGCAGTAACCGTGCAACGAGATACAACTAGTCGGAATATGAAAAAGCTACCAATGTATGTTTGCCTACGTGCTTGCGTAACCTGTGCCCCGGGAACCAGTATTTAGTGGTTTATTATTTTGATTTGAGCATTCTTTTCGTATTTTTTTACGAAAATTGATATTGAATTGTATATCAAGGAGTTTGAACAACATCATCCTTTTGCTTAAGTCAACCAATTACGGTTAACAGGTGTGGCATTTCAGGCATTATTATATTCTCTTAAAACAAAGGAATGAAAGGCATTGAAAGAGTGTATTATCATGGACAATATCTATGGTATGATCTTAGCCCTGTATTACCATGATTACTATAAACTAACGAATGACAATTTAAATCTTAACTCTCTTCACGCGGGTGCACACGGTTGTTTGATGGGATCATTTATTAGTTTTTCAAACAAAACATTATGTACAACCAAATTTTAGGCCTGAACAGCTAAATTTGATATCATGCTAATGTATACAGATGCTTTTGAGTCATTCTCAACTTTAATTTTCCCTCTTTTACAAAATTATTCACTTTTATAGCGTTTTTATAGCTTTTTCGGATATAAAATGTGTCTATTAATGACAAAATTGGTGGCGCTATTTAGTTACTGGAAATAACTCTTTCAAGCTTTTAATACAAACAAATCTTTTTATTGTTTGATAAAATATGTTTATAAAATTTCCTTGTTGCTTGTTTCACCTATTCCAGCTGTTTTAATGGCAGTATTAATCACCTACCCCTTGCAAATAAAGCAATATGATTTAGGATAAATAGCGCCATCTATAGTTTGCATTTAGTTAATAATGAAGCCAATTCTATATGCATCAAACAACCGTGTGCAGACGACATGTTTTAAAAAAAAATTCAAAAATTCAAAAATTTCAGAAATGTTAAATTTCATGACCATATGTAGAATCAGCATGAAAAATGCATTAAAATGAGTACAAACAAGCTTAGTATTGGTTCAGTAGTTCTTAAGATAGCTCTTGATATTTTGAGAAAATATTTCAAAAATTCAAATTTTTCCGTTGAAGCGCATGGCTAGCACGTAGAGCATTAAGAAGTGGAAGTGTGAACTCCAAATCCATGCTGAAAAAGTGTTATTCCAATCATCCTAATACACTAGGATCCACAACATGCTCACCCATCAGGGCACAGTTCTTTAACCCCAATACATTTGTACATTCATTGAACATGTTGAACGTCCTTTGAAAATTTGGGGACAAAAACTCATACTCTGTTACTTGAGGTCAAATTTTGCACTATGGTTGTTTAATTGAGGTTATTGAACCATTCCATTGGGATGAGGCCATTGTGGCCCATAGTGATACTAGAGATTTTAGAAGATGTAAAAGTTGGACCACATTTCTAGTTTCATTCTTACTATTCTTGGTGCTTTTTCCTCATTGTTGTGCTTTTAATGTTGTTTGGTGGTAGTTTTTGTCAAGAAAAAAGTTAACAAAATTCACCATCAAACAAGATGTGTGAGATGCCGTAGCTGAGATGCCATTTCTGTTCGGAGTGGTCCTTTAGATAATTCCACAAAGAGTGGACTTTGCGTTACAGAGTACCGTCATTGGAAATTAAGTTTGAAAGTGACAGATTTGAACTTTCTGATGTCTTATCACCATTTCAGATATTTACTTAACGCTTCAGAGCAAGCTAAGTGACTTCGTAAATACGAAACTTTGCTTTGATGGTTTTACCAGTGTTGTTTTGACCATATTTGGCACTACTTTGTACTTTAGAAGCAAAATAAATAATGCTAAATTAAACACGGAAGTCGTTTTATAGTGACTTAGCTAAGTTAGTCAATAAATAACAGTAAAAATTCTTATCAAATAATATATCTGATAATGATGAGATGATCAGATTGGTCTTGCTGCTTATCACCTTAGATATAACACGATGCCTGTACGACATTTTTTGTGATCAGTTTGTCAAATAGAAGTTACGCTATCCGGGAACTCCGCCTTATATTTTTTTTAATAATTTAATTTCACATTATGATTCCCATTGTTACAATTAAACATTATTCCAACATTTAGAAGCGATTTTAAACCGCCAATTATCCTTTTTTCGACAATTGTATGAAAGGAGAGGTTAATTATATATCCATCAAAAGATTAATAGTATATAACCTTAATTATTTATAAACAGCCTACTGCCATACTGATTTACCACGACCAATTGTCACGTTGCTATGATGCTCTCAATTCCCGAGTACACTTTGATGCAAACTCAGTACACCGCATCTTCGATCTTAATATTTAACCTGTAAGCTATTTTCATAACCGTGGACTGAATTGTGTAACACCGATTTGTTGTGTACTCCTGAGGGTTGCAGGTATTTCGTTGATAGTTGATCGACAGGAAGGAGGATAGATATTGAGTTTGGTGATTTAATAATACGATCTGCATGCAGTCACGGTGGTTTTCTTCAACGATAACGACTTGTGACCTATACGAATGTTAAAGGAATACTTCATAATAATCAACATACCATGTATGCGATACACAAACAATTTATTTTCATTTGCCACATGCACCCAAACTTCACTTCAATTGCCTCAGTTTATACCTCCAGAAGAAAACCTACAAGAAATACTCTCTATCAATACTGTTCTTTTCAAATTCTGAAATTTTCACTGCAAATTGAGTATTTGATCTGATCTAGTGTCTAGATACCGGTACCGGTATTGTTTTCCGACGCTGGTTAAATTTAATCTGGCTCTAACAATACACAAAATAGTGATATAACGGGAGGAAAAACGGCCAATCAAAAAACCGGGACAGATTAACATGTATATATGACATATTATTTCTTGATATTGGTTTTGGAATGCATCTCCTGTTAAATCTATTTTGGAGACAGTTGTCCGCCTACATGTCTGTCTCTCTGACTCTTCTCTGTCTCTTTGCCTCTTCTTTGTCTGTGTATTTCGTCCGTATCTCTTTATATCTCCCTTGCTTTCAATGGGCTATTCCAGATAAATCCTGCCCACCCCCATAGAGGAACTCGGATTTCCAGGTTTTTTTTACATGATTATGGACTGGAATTCCAGTTTTTTCCCTACTGTACACAGGATTTCCAGATAATTTTAAGTCATTACACAATTTACCAACCGTGGGACCCATAGAGGATATTGGATTTCCAGGTTTTTTTTACAAAATTATGGACAGGAATTCCAGTCTTTTCCCCTACTGAAGCAGGATTTCCAAATTATTTCAGTCATTACACAATTTACCAAACGTGGGACCCATAGAGGATATCAGAAATCCAGTTTTTTTTCACATGATTATGGACTGGAATTCCAGTTTTTCCCCCAACTGTACAACATGATTTTCATGTAATATCAAGAGCGAAATCCAGGTGTTTTTTTTTTCAAAGTTACACAATTGTAGACAGGAATGCCAGTAGGCCTACGCTCGCATTATATGATAATACAATTTAAGGTTATAAATTAGGGTTCCCCAAAATCTTAGTGTGTAACTTTTAATACCGTACCAAACATGAGGCCCATAGAGGAGTAGTAAATCCAGCCCCCCCCCCCCGGATTTTCCAGCTTTGACGTCATGAAATCTAGATTTTTACACACCTTTTTCAGTACTAAAACATCAAGGTTATTAGAGTTCACTCCGAAATTTTTTTTTTGTAGGCTATTGTTGGCACCCAAAATATTGCTGCATCTTTGGTGGAAATGAGATATTCCAGATAAAACATGTACCCTCCCTCCCTCCCACAGTGGGCAAATAAAATTTATTCTAAAATGTCTGGAATTCCAAAGCATACTTGAGGAAGAAACCTGGATTTACGACCATGTTTTGTGCATGAAAAATCTGGAATTCCATGGAGAAGTATAGAGGGTTTTTAAAAATACTCAAAAAAACTTGGAATTTTTCAATTGACTAACCAATTTTACGGCCCCATTTTGCAAATATAGTTACTTACATGGAGGAATCATGTTGCTTTCTCAGTGTATAGCAATATTTTGTTAACCGGGTCTTTGGGTTTATGAACTGTAACGTTTCGAACTATAAAAGGATTGGGTTCTGAAACTCAGTTTCTTGCTTCAGTTCTTTCTAAAAATTGATTAGGGCAAAATTCCTTAATTATGTCCTTAATTATTTTCTATTTAATACTGTTCTTTCTTTCTTGAGCCTAGATCTTTTTTTTTCTACCTTTCATCTCGAATATTGTTGTATTGTTATTAATGGATATGCATAATAATTCAAACTTTCTTCCCGGACTTTCTTACTTTGGTTCAAGTGAGCTGAGACTAAAATACCTAAAGCCTCAAAATGTTGTTTTATATTAAATATAAAACTGTATTTGAAGGAAATAAATATATTACATAATATATAGGCTACATGATAAATACATGAAGCCACAGCAAGTAGAACGAGTCCGATCATGTCGCGCCGATGTATCGGCACCATCGCGACAGTGCTTACGCATGTGCTCCTTTGTTAAAGGGAATTCCCAGTTGGGGACGGTCAAAGAGCTTATTATATAAATTCTTTGGAGACGTATGAATAAAATACGACACATGATAAAAGTAATAATAAAGTGCACACACGTCTTCCAAATGCAAACACCCAGATTTGGAAGATGTACATGTTACAAAAATAAATAAGATGTTGCATGGAATGGTGCAATTAATAATACCTTGTCTGTGTCATGTGCTCATGTTTTCGAAGAAAAAACAACAACAAATAACCATTCGGTCTTAAGTGAACAAATACATGTATAGGCCTACTTGACTGAAGGTTGATTAAATTTGAACAAGTTTGGATGAGACTGAGTTCGTCCTACTCTTAAAAAATTAATGTGTTAGTGGGGTAGGCCCTATAAGTATACCCGAATATTTTGTTGTTTTATAACTGGATTTATGTTTTCCAAACTAGTTCTCAAGCTTGCTTTTGGGAAAGTACATGTATTGTAATATCTGAAATAGAAGATGTGAGACTGACTTCTAGTACACATACGAGGGGTGGTCAATAAGTTCGTAGAACAAGGTACTTAAAAGAGTAGGCCTACTAACCAAATTCTTTCTACATGTATGTCAATCTTAAACGTGGTCATTGCATACCTAAATGCACCTGTCGCAATTTTTCTTGAAACCTGTCAACAAAAGGGATGTTAGTTTCCGATTGCTCCACGAGCCACTCTTCAGTGAAGGCGCACCAGCATTGATCACCAGCAAACCTGGTATTATGAAGGTAGGTCTTAAAATTCTAAAGCAGGTTTCACTAACAGAAGGCCGTGCCTGGACCACAATATGGTTGATTTGTTTAGTCGTGAATGGCAGCTTGGCAAACTGAGAATAGGGTAAATGACACAATCCAAGAACAGTCCCATTCCTACCACCAACCTTCTTCGATCACTTGATGGCTTGCCTCAATTTTGCTATCAAAATTGTATGATATATGCCCATTATTGTACTTTCATTTGGCAAATGAATTGTTATCAAGACTTTCCCTGAATTTCAGAAAATAGCGATGAAGACCTTCCACTATGGTGATTGAGTGGTGATCTTCTTAGGGTTGGGAGATCCAGGTGCGTCCACTGAATAGACTCATAATTCCAGTGATTTAATGTCTTATCACCTTTAATCTCATATAGACGAAGTCTCGGTCCTCATTCTAAGTGTATAGAAGGCGTTGACCTGATTATGTCAACTGGTATCAATTTTGTGCATAAAGATACTGGGACTCCATCTAGAAGACACCCTGTAATACCCAAATATTATAATGAATTTATGTTGAAAACTCTTTCATCAGAGTTGTCATTTTCTGTGGCTATCTCGTCGTTCTTGTTTGGTTCTTTATTCATTATCAATGCTACTATACCAGCACGTATATCATTAGTGGTGACGTCAGCAAGTCTTTTGGACCTTGGATGATCTTCAAGGACACTAATTCCATCCTTGAACTCTAAGGACCATTTCGTTGCTGTTGAATATCAAGGACTTCATCACCATTTACAGCAAGGCATTAGCCAGAGGGTTGTCTTTAGGGTGTCCAAAATGGTCAAAAATACCTTATTCCACAAAATCAGGGTGTCCACTTCCTATTCACTCCATTATAAAAAATCAGAATTTTATGGTGTCCAAATTGAAAACAGGGTGTCCAAATGACACCTGAACACCCTCTGGCTAATGCCTTGATTTACAGCAACTGTACATTGTTAAATTTTATGTGAGTTTTCACCACCGTCGAAACAAATTTCCAGGATGACCCTGTGTTCACTTCTAGTAGTAAGAGGGCTGGTCAAAAAGTTCGTAGAACTCGGTATGTTACTTTGTCGCACTGTATTGAATTTGCAGGTCTCATTTGAAAGCTTGTTCCTTCAAAACATGACTGCCAAGATATTATATTTTTGCATCACTGTATATGGGCAGGACACTCTTCAGAGGAAGCCTACCTCCTTGAATTCACAGGTACTACCAGAAGTGAATACAGGGTCATCATGGAAATTTCTCCCGACGGTGGTGAAAACTCAAATAAAATGTACAGATGTTGTAAATATGGCAATAAAGTCCTTGGTATTCAACAGCAACGAAATGGCTCTTAGAGTTCAAGAATGGAATAAGCGTCCTTGAAGATCATCCAAGGTCCAAAAGACTTGCTGACGTCACCACTAATGATATATGCGCTGGTACAGTGGCATTGATAATGAATAAAGAGCCAAATAAGAAATATGAGATAGCCACAAAATATGACAACTCTGGTGAATGTAAGTAAATTAAATTAAACTTCAACACTACTCGTTTATTTTCGCTTACCGGGAGCGCTTTCGAGGAACTTCCTCGTCGTCAGCCGATGTTGATGGCTCTGATGAATGTGTTTTCAATATTAATCCATTAACATTTGGGTATCCCAGGGTGTATTCTAGATGGGGTCCCAGAATCTTCATGTACAAAATTGATACCAGTTGACATATTAAGGTCCACACCTTCTATACACTTAGAATGAGGACCAAGGCAAGTTTAATCTATATGTGGCTAAAGGTGATAAGGCATACATTAATCACTGGGATTTAGTGGAAGCACCTGGATCTCACACCCCTAAGAAGATCATCACTCGGTCACCGCAGTGCAAGGTCTTCATCGCTGTTTCTGAGATCCAGGGATAGTCTTGATGACAGATCATTTGCCAAATGAAAGTACAATTATAAGCATATACCATACAATTTTTATAGCAAAATTGAGGCAAGCCATCGTGTGAAGAAGGTTGATGGTAGGAATGTGGCTGTTCTCGGATTGTGTCCTGTACGCTATTCTTAGTTTGTCAAGCTGCCATTCACGATAAAGGGGTCAGTTATTTAAACTAACCATATTGTGGTTCAGGCATGGCCATCAGTTAGTGAAACCTATTTTAGAATTTTAAGTCCTACCTTCATAATACATGTACCAGATTTGCTGGTGATCAATGCTGGTGAGCCTTCACTGAAGAGTGGCTCAAGGAGCTATCGGAAGACTTCCATTTTATTGACATAGAAGGTTTGAAGAAAAATTGCGACGGGTACATTAAGGTATGTATTGACCATGCTCAAGGGAGAGATAGAAAGAAATTGGCTAGTACTCTTTCAAGTACCTTGTTCTACGAACTTATTGACCGCCCCTCGTACCTGTGAATTCACGGAGGTAGGCTTTCTCAGCAGAGTGTCCTGCCCAAATACAGTGATGCAAAAATCAAATACTTTTGCAGTAAATGTTTTGAAGGAACAAGCTTTCAAATGAGACCAAATTCATTACCGTGCGACAAAGTAGCATACCTTGTTCTACGAACTTTTTGACCGCCCCTCGTACATAGTACAATGCACCCACAGGTATTAGGACGACCATCAAAATTTCATATTGCCCCTGTTGTTGCAAACGATTGTTAAATGTTGTCTGGATAACTGTATTTTGGTGGTTATATGGTCAAAATCGGACAAAAACTTTTTGAATTATGAATTTTCAAAGTGGACGTCCAATTCTGACCGGTCATGAACTGAATAAAATAAGGGACCGTTCACAAACACTTGTTAGGGGGCCTGATCCAAAAAAGGGGGGCTGAAATTGTTTGACCCTCCTGAAAAAATGACCACAAATTTTCCTGGGAAAATTGAGTTTATATGCTTTCCATGGGGTTGACCCATAATTTTCATGTTAAAAAGGGGGCCCTGAAATTTTTGAGGTCTGTAAAGGGGGCCCCCAAAAGTATTTCGTGATGAATTTTTTTTTGCATTAGGCCCCCCCCCTACAAGTGTTTGTGAACGGTCCCTAACACAGTCCAAAAATACCATTTAGGAGCAAAATTAACACAAGTAGGCCTATATATTTACCTTTTCATACACATGATGCTTTTATGTATGTTTTCATAAATGCATGTTTTACATGATTTAATAAAACACCAAGTATATTTTGAATAGGCCTATATTCCAGCTCCCTTCTTGGTTGAGCACTTTACTGTGGATGATTTACCTTACTTGGATTACCTTTTTATATATGCATATTGTAAAAGTGTCAAAGGGGTTTCTTATGAAATGGCACTTTATAGGTCAATAACATCAATTATTTTTTCGAGGCACTGAAATCTTGCTTTTAGAATTTGCCAAAAATCATGGCGACATGGCACAAGATCAACAGTCCAGGTGATTTGTTTTCACAATCAAAAGTTTAAATGTTACTGGGTATAATATGCATGAATAAAATGAACTGAAAAAATTTGGGAATTTTTTTCTGCAGTCATGGGTGTAGAATTCTGAAATTTTTAGGACAAAATCAGATCACCAAAATCCATACAAGCTAAAACTTGATCAATAATTTATATAAATTATTTTGTGTATATGTTCCAGTCTCCATAATATTTTTCACAAGTACCAATATGTAAAATATCCCATAATTTATCGTAATTCAAATACCAAGAGTGTATAATTCAGCAGCCTTGTCAGCAAAAATAACAAATTCTCCCCAAAACAGCAAATTAATGTGACTGAATTCAGTGAATCATATGTGCATTGTGCTGCTATTAATTAAGCCCGTGTACAATGCAAACTTTTAGTGTTAATTAACTAAAATAATTTAAAACCTATTTCAATTATCATTAGTGACATTATATAAAAAAAAATAATGCCCATGCAAAAGTCTTAAACTAGCAGTGTCTTCAGAGGCTACATGTAGTTAAGGGGTGGGGTATGAACGTTTGGACAGTATTTATTGTGGGACATTAGAGCTCTTCAGACATATCGAATTGCATTCTGAATACGAAGAATGTCCTTCTGGTATCAAATAATTTTGATTTTTTGAAAATCGCAATGTAATACACATTTTATGGGAAATTATTAAAATTGATATTTTTGATATTTAACAGTACTCAAAGTAAACTTTATAAATCTGATGATTTATACTTAAAGTGTATGTAGGTGGAATGAAAAGCCGACAATCAATTGAAAATTTTGACCTTTCGTATTGAAGATATGGATTTTTTTCCCCAAAACACCAACAAAAAAAAGTCTTTTGGGAAAAAAATCCATATCTTCAATATGAAAGGTCAAAATTTTCAATTGATCGTCGGCTTTTCCTCCCAGCTACATACACTTTAAGAATATATCATTAGATTTATAAAATTTACTTCGATCGAGGACTGTTGTATATCAAAATGTGAAAAATATCAAATTTTGATAATTTGTCATAAAATTTGTATTATATCGTGAATTTCAAAAAATGAAAATTATTTGATATCAGAAAGACATTCTTCGTATGCAATTCGATATGTCTGATGTGCTCTCATGTCCCACAAAATATACTGTCGAAACGCTCATTCCAGATCCCTTAAAAAAACCAGTTGAGTATTGAGCCTAGTCTTATTTGCATCACTTGAAAGTAAAAATCTCTCATCATTCATCATTTTACTAAACAGCAGAGCAAAATATTTTCCCTTTTTACTTGGGGTAAATTTTACTCAATTAATGTGATTTTTGGTTTACAATGTGATTTTTGGTTTACAATGTGATTTTTGATCAAAAACCTGATTTTGGTCAATTTAAAAATCAATTGATTTAACGAAATGATTTAAATCAAATGATTTTTAAAAAAATGCTGATTTAAATCAACTTTTTCAGTTTTTACCATTTTTGATAAATTTAAGTTAATTTCTTTCTTGAATTGACTGTTTTACTTCATTTGTAATGTCATTTTATCTAAAAAATCATTTTCAAGGTGCAGAATTCAACAGGTTTTTTTCCCATGATTTTACCAAATTTTCCTTTGAAATAAATAAATAAAAAATTTTTTTTTTTTTTTTAAAAAAAAAAAAAAAAACCTCCAACCCTGATATTGTTTTCATAGTCCCTCTTTCAAATATTATCAATTTCAGACAATCCATAGACGAATTCGTCTTTGTAATGTGACATTTTCCAGATACAAAACACGGTCCGGATTTTTTTTAGGTGGGGAGCATCATTTAATATAGTAAATTAATTTTAATATACTTCTTGATTTTTGCTTTTGGAGTTTTATATTTATGTGTAATCTTGGTATTTCATCGCTATATGAATTTGCTGATACAATTTGTTCAAAATTTGCATTAAAACGATCAGAAAAAAACTATCATTGTCAAAATTTCTGGGTTTTTTCTGTCATGTTATTTATTATAATCTAAAAGTATTTTAGGCGACGAAAAAAAACACCCTGTTCTACGGGCATCCCAGATGGACCTTTCAACTTCAAGTCGGGGCGGGTGTTTTTTGTGCTTTTTTTTCTAGAGGAAGTTAAAATTGCCCTAAAATATCACCAAAATCTGAAGAATTTTGACATATTTTCTAAAAATTTCAGCCAAAATATGGTATATTTTTTATGATTTAAGCAAAGTAAACTTTTTTTTTAATTCTCAAAAATACAGATTCTGGGTCGGTTGGGCCTGTAAAGAAGGGTTTTTTTTAACTATTTTTTTTTACTATTATTAAATTTATTTTACTGCTTTATTTTATCACATTTTATAATATACCTAACTAAATAATAAAAACTAATGCTAAACTTAAAATTTGTATCCATCATTGAAAATCAATCAATCCCGGAAATCAAGCCCCCAGCCTCTTATTAAAACCCCAAGCCACGATGGGTAGATATGTTTTTAAGAATTTCCGTTTTTAATACACAGAATTAAGGAAGTTTCTCTCATGCAGTTACCGGTTGCAGCTCAACTAAAATGTTCTAAAAGCACCCCAGTAAATAAAACAGATGATAGGGTAGCATAAAGGGCTACATGTACTCTACTGCATGGAGATGAGGTTTATGACCAAGAAATACAATATTGATTTTTCCTTTGTGAGTGTGCCATGTACCATGAACAATTACATAATAGTATTGACTTTGTTGAACTTGTTAAAAGGTCAGTCAAACTCAACTCGGTCAGTGGTAAAATAGGTCTTGCAACTCACCAACTACCTACCAGAGGTCTTCTCTGCTCCTACTAATTAGTCGTTTCCTTTCAGTGAACTTGCTTTCATTTACAAAAGGGGTGCCATTTCAGACTTTGCTCAAAACTGGGATTGGCAATTTTTATAATAAAAACTTGGAACATTTTTTGATGCAAAATAAGCTACATTTCACTTTCAGTCCAAAATTGCTTAAAAATCCAGGAAATTGATATATATTTTGGTGGCTGTTTCGTTAATTTGTTTTATTTTGGGTTACTTTTACATTTATACGCTCTGAAATCAGGACTATTTTTAACAGTTTTGCTATACCCTATGGAATTACAGATGTTCCGCCCGCCCCCCCCCCTCATTTTATAACGCTTTCCAAGTTTTCTGGTCATCTTAAACATAATTAATATACTGGAATTCCATTTATTTTGCATTGTGCAACACTTTTTTTGGTCATACTATTCCTGTATGCCCTTTTTTTGCTTTCATTTAGGAATTCCAGATTTTTTTTTAACCTCACTCTTGGATTTCCAGACATTTTTGGGGGATGGCTAATGGAAATCCAGAATTTTTTTCAATCAAAATCTTATTCCTCAACCCCTTTGAACACAATAATGTTACCTGGATTTCCAGGTTTTTTTGCTCCTCACTCCTGGAATTCCAGAAATTTTTGGGATGGCTAATGGAAATCCAGTTTTTTCCTGATCAAAATCTTATTCCTCAACCCCATTGAACACACTTGCTACCTGGATTTCCAGACTTTTTTTGCTCTTAGTATGAGGATTTCCAGATTTTTAGAGCATCAAGTTTCCATATCCTCTATGGGGGGTGGGCATACTTTATCTGGAATAGCCCAATGTTGGCGGCGTAATTGTTTTACTAGTATTATTTTGATAAGATTTAATTATTGACTCGATGTCATTTGTTTGTCACCTTTTCAGTACACCGTTCTATATTTCATCGGGTAACCACTTTTTACCTGCTATACCATATTCATTTGAGTTAGAATCTATTTTCTACATTCCCTACGGCCTAAAAGGCACACCCAGACCTGAGTGCAAATATCATGTCCCACGCAAAAATGTCAGGATTCTAATTGCCGCCTAGATTTTAAGTATTATAGCATCCTTTGTTTTAGTTTAAAGCCAGGATTATTTCTTGATCTATATTTATTGAAGCTTTGATATCATTCAATAATAAGTCATTTGCGTCAGTGCCATTTGCATTACATTAATATTTTGCGTATTCCAAATATAGCGGATTTCGGTCTATAGCTAACACTAAGAGAGTACATTGAAATCACAATTATAGTGCTTGGTAAACTTGTCCCATATGTTTGAAAGTGACAGATTTGAACTTTCTGTTGTCTTGTCGCCATTCAAATAAACGATATTTACTAACTACGATTCAGAGCAAGCTTTGATGCATTTTCTGGTGTTTTTCTGTCAATATTGTTATTTCTTAGTCCTTCTGTATGCATTAGATGCAAAATAAACAAATTAACCACAAACGACGATTTTATGTAATAGTTACTTAAATTATATATATATATGTATATATATATCTGCATGAGACAGTCAATAATGGGCAGTATGGTGATGGTAATCAGACATGATGATCGGATTTGTCTTGCTCCCTTCCGTCTACCTTAAAAATAACACGATTGCTCGTTTTGCATACGCCAAGTATTTTTGTGGTCAGTTTGTCTTATTTGTCTCTTAACTAAAGGCACATTATATATAGGTCATGCTATACGAGAACTCCGTTATATATTTTTAAATAATCTTAATTATTTAACACTATAGCAGTTGGATAAGTCGCATGATTGTGGTACCCACTGTAAATGTAAAGACTCTAAGAAATTGAAATAATATACTTACAGCTCAACAGGTTTGGCGATTACTTACAAATATGTGTGTCAAAATAATAGACAAATTCATTTCCTCACTTTTCTGTCTTTTACGAAAGAAACGCAAGACCAACAGAACTGCAAATGCAACGTTTTTTTAAAGGAAGACATCTTTACTTTCCTTAAAATAGTATATCAAGAAACTGTCAAGAGGCTTGTTATGGTAAAGCCTTTTCTTAGACCATAATTTGCCGGATATATCATACAGGGTATTTAAAAAAAAGAATAATTAAACGTGATTCCAAGAATTAGAAGCCTTTAAAACCGACAAATATCTTTCTTTCGACAATTACATAAAAGGAGATGTAATACACCTGCTAAAGATTAAAAGTATATAGCCTCAATTATGTATAAACAGCCTAATGCCATACTGATTTACCACGACCAATTGTCACGTTGCTATGATGCTCTCAATTCCCGAGTACACTTTGATGCAAACTCAGTACACCGCATCTTCGATCTTCCCCTATTTAACCTGTAAGCTATTTTCATAACCGTGGACTGAATTGTGTAACACCGATTTGTTGTGTACTCCTGAGGGTTGCAGGTATTTCGTTGATAGTTGATCGACAGGGAGGAGGATAGATATTGAGTTTGGTGTTTTAATAACAAGAACTGCACGCAGTCACGGTGGTTTTGTTCAATGTTCGACTTGTGACTTATGTTTAATATTAAAGAAATACTTCAAAAATAATCAGCCTACACGATACCTCTTTGCACAGACATTTACCTCAAGAATTAAAGAAGTATAGCATACTTTGTTTTCTATAACTTCTTCCTTAAATTTCTTCTAATAAACTTCTTTCTTTCTAATAAACTTCTTCATATATCAGAATTTGGTAAATATTTTCTTGGACAGGCAATTAAGTAAATGCAACAATGATATGCACCCACACTCTACATTACATCGTTGAACTTCGCAGGGAAACACAACAATATTGGGGTCTTTTAGATCTATCTAAATCGACCCGCTGCCCAAAAACGTGCGTATGTCATGTATGTGTAAGACCACACAGTCCTACCACCCAACATGTATAATGCAACAGGCGGCTTGTGATTCATTTAATTAAACATAGTTTAATTTTAAAATAACAATTATTTGTGCCATTCGACTACAATATTGTGTGAAGTGGTGTTTCTAGTTCCGTATTAATGAAACTCATAAATTTGCAAACTATGAAGTCTGTTTGACTATTATCATGATTATCATGATTATGAATACTTGCTTCATTATCATAATTATTAATGTATAAGATTGCCTCTCAAATTATCTTCAATGATTGATTTATATTGTCTCTAACCAATTTTCTTTGCCAATTAGAATGGCCGATTTAACCCAATTATGACAGTTATTAACCATCGGATCGTCACATTATTTTCTATTTCTTTATTACTCATATATGTTCCAGTAGATTACTATTATACTAGTTTAAGTGTGTTTTACCGTTTTGTGTTACGGCGGGAGCATGGTAGTCGAGCGGAACGGGCTCCGACTCATAATCGGAAGGTTGCGGGTTCGAGCCCCGGCGACGCCATCGTGTTGTGCCCTTGAGTAAGGCACTTTATCTTGATTACTTCTCTCCACCCATGGTTATAAATGGGTAGATGTCTCTATGTCTGTGTATTTGTCTCTCTATACCTGTATGGTCTCTATATCTGTCTGGTTGTGTCTCTATGTCTGTGTGCATTTGACTGTATGTCTGTGCATTTGTTTCTCTATATATATGTCTGGGTGTCTCTATGTCTGTCTGGTTGTCTCTATATGTCTGTGCATTTGTCTCTCTATGTATATCTGGTTGTGTCTCTATGTCTGTGTATTTGACTCTATATGTCTGTGTATTCGTTCTGTCGGGGTGTCTATGTCTGTCGATCTAGTTGTCTATGTCTGTGCATTTGACCACTATTGTCTGTCTGATTGTCTCTCCACGTCTGTCTGTTTGTAATTCTACTGTCTGGATTTTCTCTCTTTTACTCTTTGTTGAAATTATTGTTTATATTATTGTTGGCAAGATTTTATAATCGTATTGTTGTCATTTGCTTGTTACCGTTTCACCAGGCCTCTCGTCTTCATCAGGTAACCTCCTTTACCACGTTTATTTCACCTTTATCCTGTTTATCACGTTTATCATGAAAATGTACTGTGTAAACATACCCTAAGGTCTGAATAAAGACACACCCGTCGACCTGTGTGAAAATGCCATTTCTGCACGCAAATACCCGAACACATTCATGATCCATATTGTTGCCAAGATTTCAGGTATTAAAGCATCCTTTGTTTTAGTGCAAAGCCTAGATATTTTCCTTGATCTACATTCACTGAACTATTGATAGCACTCAATAATTGATTGAGTCACTTGCGTCAATACGAGCTAATACCATTGCCATTATTGTTTTGAGTACGGGTACCCTTTTATAAAAATTTGGTAAGATTTCGGAATCCGAATGCTATACAATATTTAAATACCAGTTGAATCCAACACTTAAATTACATATTTGTCCTATTTTTAAATCTGATTTTCATTAATTTTTCATAATAAGGATGATGAAGAAGCAAATCGCAAGTGAGTTCATGTTGGAAATAAGTGGCGCGTAAAAATCAAGGTCGGTCCTGAATATATTCACACGATATTTTATTCATATATCGGTTGATATGTTTTGCGGCTGGTTAATTACCATGCGTGTGAAGATGAGAATAAAATAATCACTGAAATTGATACCAATGGATGAATTCCGCGCATTTATATAATCAATCATTATATTTGCAGTTTATAAAAAAATATATATATAAAAAACCGGTAAAACGAAATCAGAAAATATGCAAATAAATCTAATTTGATAATAAACGTGTTCAAATAAGAACACATAGACAATTTGAAGTCACCATTCTATAAATACAATGTATTAAATTTCAACACTCCTAGTATTAGTTGAGTGTTGGGATACGATGTTTCATTATATTAATCGCCATGGGTTAGGCGACACTTGAAATGTCATACACGCAGAAACAATGCATCCATTCGATCAAACTAATTCTGCCGGTGCATTTCCTGTGGTATAGGTTTTACGTCACTCCCTGAGACAAATACAGCACTTATACTATCGAGAGAGTTCCATTCCAATCATTAGCACGTGCTTTTGAATTTTAACGGCCTGAGGAGTTACGTAATACCGACAGTGGTGTTATAGCTCGTCAAGTGTTAAGTGGATTCTGTGAGTCTATATTAAAAATTGAACTGCTTGACTGATGTATGTACCGTCTCACCGACAGGACAGATAGAGCAATATCATAAGGCAGAAAATAGGTTGTATTGCCATTAAAGCTCCATAATCAGGGTCGGTCGGTCGATTTTTTCAAAAATGTTCTGCCACAGACGATATTAAAAAAATGAAAGTTGATACTCACAATCTGCAGCTGCTTTTAATATTGTGTGTGTTTTCTTTCACAAACAATTATACACAAAAAATGAAAATTCTATTATATTTAAAAAAAACACACAAAAAACCACACACACACACACACCAAAAAACACGAAACTAGATTTTCCGATTTTTGGTTCAGTCAGGAAAGGGCGATTTATTTGATTTATATGCTGTGAAACAATTACGCCATTAGAACCATGTAGTCTACCTAGTATGTGATACTGTTATTAATTGATGGAAATCACTCCGGTGTTGCGTTAAATGAAAGTTGTTGAAATTAATGCAAATATTGTATAATCCATTTCTTTCGATAATGTTGTTGATTTCAAGCAGTACCCGAAAGCTTTATGCACTGAGTTAGCCTAATTTGAATTTTAAATTGAGTTTGTACATATTTCCGGTAGATGGTGAATTGAATAAGACATGTTATATTACAACCATGACACAACATTTACACGATGTAATCTGCATCATTGGTATATCTTGGTTATGACAATGGTGCCCATTACATTAGACTAAATCCCCCCAGTCCTTCAACATCTACGCACGGTCATCGGGTTGTGCTGAGGCAACGTAAAGGATTGTGGGAAATATAAAGACGCCGCAATTCTGGGCCTGGAAGGATTCAGGCTATAGGTTCCCCTGCTCAAATAAAATATGGAAAAAAAGCAAAAGAAAAGATACGTAATATAAATCAAACAGAACCTTTTTTGAGGTCATTTGCTTGTATAAGTGCTAAGCTCTTAACAGTATCTGTATTTTCTTGTTGAAATATCAATTGATACTTGGCATTTGCGGCTTACCGAGCTGAGTATCATCATCTAAGACTTTCTCGTCGGTCATTCGGTACGCGCATCATTGAAATGGTCTGGGATAGGTGTTTTTTATTATTTTCAGAACTTGAAGTTAGCACTTGGAAATGGTCTGGCATAGGTGTTTTTTTATTATTTTCAGAACTTGAAGTTAGCACTTGGCCATGGCAAATCGTCTTTTCGGAATTTCCCGAAAGCCCTTGCGATTGCACCCATGATTTGCACACTTTCACTATACACATTGCATTCATACATGACATAATTGCGCAATGAAGTGTATGAGTCGATGATACGTCATCAAGGTGTCCAATCAGGTCCTATTGCAAAGGCTTTCGGGATATTCCCATAAGATACGTACACTGCTTATAATATTATACATGTTATAACACAGCTTTTATACTGGCCTATGCGGCTAGTCGTAAATTAAAGCCTTGTATATTCTTGAACACTGCTGAATTATACTCTTAAATGTAAAGATAAAATTGAATGATCTTGTACTTCGCAAAATAAAATCTAAAAATATCCGGCAAGCGTCATTGTTTAACCTTTTTGGTGACGTGAACGAAAAACTGAGGTATATGAAGAAAAAATGATTTGAGTCATATTCTTTTAAACATCTTTGTTACAAGCTTTAATACAAATGGAAACGATGACGGTCCCACTTCTTCCTTGCAAAGCATGAGGTTAATGACCTTGGGTGGATATCACTGCAGTGAGAATCGTTGGATAAGCAACAGAACTTGAGTCGGACGAAATGCCAAAAGAGCATTGAGTCCACCAGGTTTTCTTCCATGCTATTAGAAACCAATTAAAGCTTGTTCTCTCGTACATCCAATTCATATCCGGAGTTTGAGCATCGTGTACATCACGAGGCACCATTGATCGTCGTATACACTACTGCAAGGATATATAACATTTAAAACGTCTTAGTAGCCATATCTTTAGTAATTGAATGTTATTGGTATAAAAAGGTTCAGCAGGTGCATCATGTTATCTCTGGTCATAAGATCACATTTTGTATTATAGTATTGGTATAACGATACATACAAACATAATACATACATGTATTATGACCATGTATATGGAATCCTTCAGATATGCCACATAAGATACCGTGTTAAGGGGTTGTTTGGAATGACAGGTGAGTCAGGGGTCAAAAACAAAATTTTTACCTTTTTGACCTCAGCACATGTGTATGTATGATCTGCCATACAAAAATTAAAAAACAATACCTCAAAGTATCATTTTTAATGTTTTTTTGTCATAATCACGCTTTTCTACATATTTCATCAGTTTGTACCCGGGGCGTGTCTGTTGCCAGGTAGGCCTACATGACAGCATAGACACACGTTACAACCTTGAATAATAATACAGAATGACGTTATATTCTTCTTAATCTATCTTAGAGCTGCCTATTATTTCAATTGTTATACTGTTCTGGTTGGTTTATTGCATATACTGTATAGAAATTATGCAATATGACGTCGAGCATGACAGAGTCATCTTCATTCAAATAAAATTCAGGTACCCGTAAGGTACCACGGAGCAATTCGCACGATAATACAATAAAACAGATGAAAGTTATGAATGGTTGTGGAATCGAATTGCAGACCTGTCCCTCTGTCACCTTAGAACTGCATCTCGTAGGCAATGGTAGGTAATAAACCAACCGGAACGATATAACAATTGAAATAACAGCATGTCTTGGTCTCAATTCAAGATGTGCAATTTGGACACACCTACTCGTTGGCTGATTTATACTTCAACAGTTCCTCAAAGTGATATCAGAAAAGCCACTATCTCATTGTTCATTGGCCCGCAGTATGCGCTCGCCCCTGGGGCACTCAACTTTAGAATTGATGGGTATATGTGCCTACATTTTGTACAAGCGTCGCGAAGTAGGCGCATATCAGTACAAAACGTTGGGTTTTTTTTATAAAAAAAGGGTCAATTATGTACAATCAAAATGAAAAAGGGGTCATTGGGTATAATATTTTGAAAACTGAAGGTGCCTGGTCATCGGGTATAGTCGGCTTCAAAAGAGGGGCATATATTGACAGGCACATACCGTCACCTCTAAAGTTGATGCCCCCGGGTGCTCGCATTATATTTTGTTCATGGCTCGGCTTTTAAAACTCCCACACATCACAATAAGGCTATTGAAAAGTGTATAGAATAGCTAATGATAGACTGGTCCCTGCGATTAGTCGCGGACCCGAGCGACAATATAGTAAACACATCGAGTTTATAACACAAGTGACAGTAGTCGTGAATTATGGAGGGTTTCATTGAACTTCTACCAGCAAAATATGGAATAATACTAACACAAGACACCAATCGAGATGATGATACCAGCCATAATGGAAAGCTTGTATTTCACCTTCTTATGAATCCAATTTCGTGGCGAGAAGTTAAAAAGGTAATGTATATTTCAAGAAATTTGGGTTCAAAAATTCCGTATAAGCTCGTATCATCAATTCCGTAAATATGGCGTATAGAGGCACAACTTGACAATAAACTGAACTATTTAAACGTAAAGGACGCACTGGATACACATAAATTTGTGTTTCCTTGCTGGCGGAATAGTTGTAAAACTCTTTTTGTCAAAAAGTTGGACAATTTATGAATTATGATTGGCAAAATAGCGAAAGGAAATAGACTTTTCCAACCATGTAAAACTACACTGGGTTGTTGACATGGTCGACATACATTAAGACATACGCATGTTCCTAAAGTAGGAGGTAAGTACTATAATTAATTGTTTAAAGTGCTCAACATACCAGCAAAAAGTCATAGGGTCATCAGAGTACAGGGACTTTGTGAAATACTGGGTACAAAAATAAAGTGCGTGAGCCGATATGCAACATCAAATATAAAAGCCGATTTACATAATTTCCCATGACCTTACAGAAGTGATCGTGCTCAAATATAAAACTATAGAGTTTGGTCCTTGATATGCACCATCAATTGTGTACTTGTGATCAATATTGCTAGGCAAACAATCACAGCAAACATGCCAAAATCCTCCCATTTCTCCTCCATTTACACACATATAAACCCATCCCTTAATGCTTGTCATTCATGATGAACTATTTTACAATAATGCTGATGGTGTTTTTCCCCAAATCTACATCGAATAACATTGTGACAGTGGACAATCAAAATGCCAATTGATATATACATTACCATGATATCGCATGCTCACCGTAACACTGCTTCATCTTGGCGGAAATGAGACTCTGGTACCAAATGTTTCAGAAAATAATATGCTTTCCAGCTACAACAAAGATTTATGCTCATTCCCAACCCAAATGAATTTGGATTATAACTGGAATAGCCAAATATTCCTCCCCTCCCTCAGCACTAACATACCTAAAGACTGCTGAACGAAAAAACATGTTGTTTTCGATAACACTTAAAGGCTTAATAGTTTCTCCAATAACTTGTCTTGCATTATTTTCCAAATACGGTGATCAATGACAGAAAGCTGATTTGCTTGTGCAAGAGGTGAAAAGGAAGTTTTTGATTTTAAACAATATAATATTACAGCCATACACAATTAATGAAAAGAGGAAATACAGTCATACACCAGTTATTGTAAAACCAATATTTCATAGTTCTTGTGCATTTTGCGTAACGCGATGAACGGTGTAGACATCGTTCTGCCACGTGCAGCCTTTATGAAACCGTAAAAACCGCCACCGGCATTTAATAGTGAAAAATGCGGCTCAGGCAATATCGAAGAGATATATTAGCATGATATGACTGGGAATGAGTTGCTCCGCTTTGAGTTTGGGAGGATGTGATAACCTTCCCCCGGACGCCCGACTTCCGCATCTTACCGTGGTATTAACCAAAAGAACACGGGCTGGCAATGAAGTATTATTATTTCTATCATTTGATTTGCCCTTTAGCAGTCAAAAAAAAATTAGTGTTCGCTCGATTAATTAGCTCAAAGTAAAGATTATATACCTTCATGCCCATGTACCATACTTTAAACCTTTAGATGTGAAGACAACCCGACAAAATTTAATAATTTCGTGTCACTTTATTCAACATGGCACTTGAAAATGAACAAGAAGAAGCATACCTATATAGTATTGGTTTTGTGATTCTTCAATTTGCATTGGGTTTTAATTTGAGGGATGATCCTTCGCATCAAATATACACTATACGCTAATCTTTAAAAGATGCTTGTTTTGTCAACTATTTATTACACGCACGTACAAAATACTAACGCGTGCCTTAGAAAACAACTGGGTGTGCTAATTCTGTGAAGATAAGATCTTACGATTACTTGTCTGTTAAATTATCCCCTGAGGACTCTAACGCTTCATAACCTACTAAGGAAGTAATGTCAATGGTGCTTACACGGTTCTGCTTTTTTGGTCAGATTTAACCATTTTTGACATTATAAGTGCGTGTAGTTGTGCTTAAAAAAGCTGGAAGTTCAAGTTTTAGGTCATTTATGGTTTTGAGAAAAATTAATAAGTTTAATATCTTGAAGCTTGAAGTTGGCGGTGCAGTTTTGGGTTTATTCGTGCATTCAAGAAAGTACCATTGATTAATCATTCATGAATGTCCTCAATTATTTGGCATCCTTATACAACTTGCACGGGACCTTGTCCTTTTTAAGGACCCTTCTTGATATGTTTTTCGTGCGTGCAACTGCGAAAGTACCATTAGTTTATCTATCTTTCAAATACTGTCCAAGCAACGAAGTGCTATTTTTTAAATGTACAAACAAATGTAAAAATAGCCACGTCGAAACAGTGCACCTTATAGCAACAATATTCCAACAAATATGTATTTGAAAAGCTTAGTGTTGCAGCTTTTCTAATCGCCGTCAGTGACCAATAAAAATGTACTTTAGTTTGATTTCAGATTTATCACCTATTTATATAAATGGGCTAAGTGCATTGAGTCTGTAAAAGTCTATATAAATATATAGATAGATATAGAGCGTTACACTGAGTATGTCAATCATATTTGAAGACAGACAATATTTCGTCAAAAAATCGTGCAAATTTTTATTTTTATCTGAACCCTGTGCACCAGTGTCAATCTATCACAATGTACGACCCAATTTTGTTGACATGTTTTTTGAAAGCACCTCAGGATCAGTCATCAGTTGAACCAGCAAAATGTTTTAATATAAATTTTCTTTTAAATAAGAAAACGAATACAAAATGCTCAGAAGTTTTGTTTCATAGACAAACGAGAACCGTGTGCAATGGGACTATTCCAGTTGAAATCATACACCCCCTGTGGAAGACATGACCTTAATGTTCCTCACAGGAGTGTGAATTTCAAATGGGATTAAATGACCCTATTTAAAATCTACACCCCTGTGTGTGAGATTAAGGTCGTGTCTTCCAGGGGTGTATGGATTTCAATCGGAATGGCCTAATACGGGCATGGGTCCAATCAGTGCATCTGATCAGAGAAGATGAGAAAGACCTTCTCTGATCTGATTTTGTTTTACGAAGATCAATTTTTTGTCATCGATAGTTAATTGAATTGTATATACTTTATTTTGTATATTGTCTATATTATTGCCAAGACTTGATATGACGGTAAGGCAATTTCTCAATTTTAAGGCATTTAAATGACGGACCTCTGGTAATATTGGTTAATATTGTTCCAACAAGGTGGACTCGACGTAATTTTGACGAAATTGAAGTTTGTATATTATTTTGAAAGTTGTGGACAAAAACCAAAATTCACAATGTAAGTTCACCAAAAGATGTTAGCATTTGGTTCAAACGTTTTCCTATAAAATAACGACGGACTGTTTATAATGTTTATAGGATACAAATTGTACACTGCAAAAACAAGTGTTTATATTTAAACACCATATTGTGTTTATCAGAGCAACACTTAATAAACACATAATTCATGTTAATGGTCTAACACTAATGTTCATAAATTAACACTTGGTGTTATATTACAAACATTAGTGTTTGTAATATAACACCAATGTTCATAAATTAACACTTGGTGTTATATTACAAACATTAGTGTTTGTAATATAACACCAAGTGTTAATTTATGAACATTAGTGTTAGAAAAATTAACATTAGTGTAAGACCATTAACATGAATTATGTGTTTATTAAGTGTTGCTCTGATAAACACAATATGGTGTTTAAATATAAACACTTGTTTTTGCAGTGTAGCATTATAGTATTTTATACAGTTAAATTCCGCTCAATAAAAAGATGCACTTTTTATTTATAACTATACACAGTTGGTTGTCAATTTCCAAAAGTACATAAGTATGCACATTCTCCCAAATTACATAACTGCCAAAACAGTCTTCATCTCTATGATTCAGTATTTCTTACAGTGAACCAAAAGTTCACAAAAGTTCATAATATTGCATAATTCCAAAAGGAGGGCCTCTTTTAGTCGTTAGAATGAAATGAAGTGTTTCCTTGCGGATGTCACTCAGGAGATAGATGTTAACAAATGGTGATGATGAAATCCTCTGGGGAGGAAACTTTTGCTTTGACTGATGTTTACTTAAACTGTCTTCTTACCCTAAACTTAACCCTCTTTTAAACTACTTGGTTCCTGTGTGTTTAATTGATGTGTTCACAGTGTATAGCTGCCTTTAGTTCTGCTATCAAAGCTGCCTTAATGTTTGACACTATTTTAAAGTGTTGCGATTTGGTAGTTCACAGCATCTTGCGAATGGTAGTCAGCTTTGGCAAAATCGCATTGCTCATTTCATAGCGAGTGTGTAGAAGAATTCAAATATCACAGATATACTTTTGTAGGTCCTGTGGTTCTTGAGTTATGTTGTAGGAGAGCTGAAACACTTGCAACACTTACATAAACGTATACATAACTCATTAACAACGATAAATCAAGCAAGGTTTAGTATATGGTTTGTAGAATGAACTTTTGCAAAACATCAAAGTGTTATTTTTCAATAATATATTGATTTACATAATGAAAATCGATATTTTTTGCTGCTTCGACCAACAGTACCTTGTCTATATCCTTAAGTTCTTCTATCAAGCAGGCTCATTTTTGGGTAGGCCTATATTTTGGCTATATATCTTCGATGATTAATAGAAGGATAATCATGAAGTTTCAAGAAAGTTTATCACTTCGACTTGTCAAAACCCTTTATCAATTAACCATTGATCAATCATCCTTTATATACACTGTTCCGGTCTCTCTTTTCCCCAATGCCTTCTAAACATATTATTTCCGACATGAAAATATCCAACATGACATATTATCGCTTGACATGAAATGTGTAATTTGTAAAGCTTATTTTAGATATCAAAATACGAGATGCAAACTGGTCTTTGAAATTGAACTTATATCATTTTTCGTTCATATCCTTTTCGATTATTTTATGGTGATGATTGAGGCATATGTATATAATTTTAGTGAGCCTTGTTTTTGTCATGATCCATTTCAGTAGGTCTCTACTTAATTGCCTTTCATTTGGTTGTATAGATTTTGATTAAAAAACAAAAAAGAGTGATAGCCTCCCGGAAGTCAACTTCAGTGCCTCATATCTAGTCGTTCCGTTTCAAAATTGGTCACGTGTTTGAGGTAAACCGAGAATTCTTTGTCACTTGTCATAATATTAATTAATTTGAGTGTGATTGTTTCATCTATTTCAATATATTTTATCCCAACAATGACAAGAGGAAGAGCTCTCTTATGAACTGCTATAGTATTGAGCATGTTTGTACTAATTGTGATTCACGTTTCTTGTTGATCACGTGATAAAAATGAAACCAGATATATTTTATAATATTTTTCGAAGATTTATCTAGAAAATGTTTAGTTTTTATCTAATCGTCGGGGATATAAGGTTTAGCAATGCGATGGGATAACCAGAATGGAGATATTTTTTTATTCTCATGGTTTCAGGTTTCTCCGACACTTTGATTACCGGCCCTGCATCGTCCACTGTCTAGATCGCTCGCGAACGGGATCGATCATCCCCAGACGATAGCTGGGCTACAGCATCACTTAATAGTTGATAAATGAATTCTGATGGATATACTTATATAGCCCTGTGATATTTCATTGATAATATTTGCGAGGAATAATTGGGAAGGACAAGCGACCTTCCTAAAATTGCATTTTATACAGACTAGTAGGAACTTGTTTGTAGAGTTTTCAACGACCATAGTAAGTATACCACATTTACGAAGAGTATACGGCTACAAATCACATTTTCATAAGAAAACTTTTGATATAAACTATTATGTTTTGAATTTGTAATAAAGACATTAGTGTGTCTTTCTTTTTTCTTAGATATTGTTTGATGTAAAGGCGAATCGATGCATGTTCATATCCTTGTTTATACAGGGTGTTCCTGAAAGATCGGAAACTGTATCGTCGGAAACTTAATGGTATTTTAACACCACAACTAAACATATCTAAATAACTGGTGTGGTTGCGGAATGAATCACGGATTCAAATCGATGATCTGTGCTAATCACTGCGTGTCAATGTCATCATCAGTATACATCAGCGCATGAAGCGTTTATTGTCATTGATAAATATTTTACTCCATGGAACGGATTAAAAATGCGGTAGTTTCGTAAAATTCTTCTATTTAAAAAACGCAGCGGCCAATTATCAAAATTCAAAAAAAGTATGTGATAGGTGATAGCCTATATTCCTCAACTACATTGGTTATTTAGTTATGTTTGGTTTGGGTGTTAAAATACCCAAATCAAAAAATCAGTTCCCGCCGATACAGTTCTTTCAGGGACACCCTGTATTAGCATGGCTGGGAAACAAACCGAAAGATCGATGAACCATCACCATGAACATGAAGTAATCGAACTTTTATATATATATATATATATATATATATTATAGGCCTAATGATATTGTCTTTGAAGGGTTAATTTTTGATACTCGATGTGAAATTATAAACCTGTTATAGAGACAATTTTGCGCCGATATTTAAAATGATTCAAAATACTTTGATTCAAATGTGGGTGATATAATTATATTAACTGAATGCGAATCTTCATAAATTGGGATAATTGCCGATATCAGTGTTAACGTAATCGAGCCGTGTGACGGTGTGACTGACCACTGGTTATAAATTCAGAGCGAAGATATGTTGACATTGTAAGACGTAGCATAATACCTTATTAATTTTAATGAACTTGATCAATTGATTAATAATTAATAGGAATTCCCTATGGTGAAAAACAGATGTGATCATAAATTGAATAATAATCCTGATTCCTGTGTATATTTTAATGGCTTTAGCAAAAGAAATTGACGTACTTAAAGCTTTTATAACTGGGAGTGCGTTTGTCAGTATTAAATAGTCCAATTTCCTCGAAATGATTATCATTCAGACAAACAAAAGTTGAATTATGTATTCAGTAAGCGCAAATAAACAATGTCCCTGCGTAGCATCTTTTTTATTTCCTTCTTTCTAACCTATCATTTGAATTCAAACAAAGACTGGGATCCCCATGAGTAAGGTAATTGTTGAATAGAATTGATTAAATGTTATCGCAAGAAAGCTGGGGCTAATTAATGATAAGCTAATATATAGCGCTCTAATTTGCAGTTGTCCCTGTCTTCTTATAACATTTATGTAAACATGGTGGGAATTAAAGCTAACCTTATTGATTCACTAATTGAGTCTGGGAATACTCATCAAACCCCGTCTTTATTAAATTCCACCTCTGACGTGTTGTTAGAATTTTTAATGGCTAAATACAGCACGTATGACAGTACGCAATCGTTTGACGGTTTACAAGTTCAACACGCACCTGATACCCCTTTGCACCCCTACATCGCACAACACACCCCCACACCCAACCTAATCACGTCCCTATGGACAAGTCAAAAGTCTTTATGTCTTGTACACAGAACACAGTAATAATAGCGTGCTCTTTCCATGCGCTGGTTATCCTCTGAAAAAGACGTGGTACAATGTGCACTACCGGCGAAGCAATTAACTATACATGCACTATTTATGAGCAAATATCACCTCGCTTCTCATAGCACAGTTCAGTAACCTACATTTGGCACTGAATTCGTACAATCTGACCCCATGCTGCAGAGGACGAGTTTTGATACTCCGGTTAATTTGGGTGTTCGGGATACATGGAAAAATGGGTTATATATAGCATTCTAAATAATGAAATACTCCGCATAGAATTGCCTTGAAATGCTGGAAAGATAAATTCAAGTTTATAGATATCCTATGCAAATGTTGTAAAAAATAAAATAAAATTCATAAAACATAACTTGTATAAATTGATTGTAGATAGGTATATCAGTATTGACTTTCCAACTATAAATATGCGTGATCTTGAATTAGGAGAGGGATATTTAGTAAGGTGCTCTCCCTTAGATGTTTTGGCAATAATGATACCGTCTCTAGACGTCATCCGTCCAATAAAGCGAATGAAGAGTAAAATGAAAAGCGAAACAAGAAGAAGAATCCCCTCCGAAGTGCAGCTAGCAAGTAAGATGTAATTTGAGACAATCAAACTATCAAATCGTCTAAGTTGAACTTGATAAAATCGGCATAAAGATGCGTCGGACGAGTGAAATTTAAGTAGGCGTAAATGGTTCAGGTGTAACAGCTATGACATGCAGTGTGACATATAAAGACCCACGCTATTGCTGGAGTAATAAGAAATCGTTTCCTCTTTCTTATCAAGCACCTTGCCATTGAGCGTTATAATCAATAACATATTAATACTAAGATTTAATTACATACATTCCATCGCCTTGATTGAATCTGGGATTTTTTTGTCCAGTCTTCGTCAAGTTCGATATCTTTCCCAAATATCATTTACGGGAAGTATGTTATCAGTCCAAGAAATTGTGACAATTTTGATCTCTTTCCCCAACACCATCTCCCTTACCCACCCAAGTCAGATTCATGGTATCATATTCCCGAGGTATGCATCTTGATGATACACGCGTAAGCATCCGTGGTATATATAAATCTTTTAATATAGACAAAATCATTGTACATCATTGATTTTACCATAAAGGTTTTAGGTATGGTATAAAGGAAATACTTATTTTGCAGCTCGTTCTGTCTCCTCATCGCAACTTCCCTTCCCTTTCACGCCATGGCGGATAAACTTAGCGTGGGCGATATGGATATTTGCTGTGATACAATAAGGGCTTAGGTTTATCATTTGTACCCTTTTGAATACGTTGTCAAGCAAGAAAATGTGCCAAGATTGAGGCGTAAATGACGGTTAGACTCTGGTGTAATGAGCGATCCCAAGAGTGATCCCTAGAGCTTTTGTCAATATGCTATCTGCGGTAGACAGTATTGCTGGGCTGCTCGCGAACTGGGATAAACATATTCGTCTCAGGCGCGAAGAATAAAATCGTTAATCCTTAGAGTTTATGGAGGAAACGTACTAGACAGCAAGGGGGTTCTTTGGTAATGCGGGTAAACCCATAATAAGACAAATCAAACTGAACTTGAAGTTGTCAAGATATAAACTGGACCATTTAGTGTAATTTCTGTACGTTTAGGGGTCGTATTGTGATTTGCACTAGCATGACTTTATTAAATATACAACAGTTTCCATAAGATTGTGTTATAATGATAAGAAGTGTATGTTGAGCTGTTTAGGTCGTCCAAATTTTAACCTGATAGACTTAATGACCGCTCGCGTTCATTATTTTGTATTGGTTTATCAATATAGAACAGAACAATATATTTACAAATGTCATAAATCTTCAAGGCGCATATAGTACCTCACTCAATCAATCATGGACAGTTCACTGCAACCGTGTTAATGCAATATTCATTGAGTTTGCTATTTTTAAAAGAGATGTTGAATTATACTTGAATATTCATAGCCCATTTCCGTCTGAAGTCGTGAGAGGTCAACAACGGTCAATCCAACGCTTTTGAACGAATCAATAGGACGACCAACGTTGCCATGATTAAAAGAGCAATAGATTATTTTGTGATATTTTGAAAAGGCGAAACCACCAGAGAAGCAAACGAGGTGGAGTGGGTCCCGGGAGTGTGTATAACAATGTATTGACCCCTGACCATACTGACCCCTTGATGACCTGACACCTTACTCAGGAGACTAAAATGTCGTTATATCTCAAGAGCCACGAAACTATTTAGTCCCTCAACACGCCTTTAGCATAATACTCGATTAAATGCACTTGAATAAGAAGGATCCAGATAAAAACCGGATGGGCTTGTTTTGAAAGTGTTGCCATCATAAACTCACATTATTGGTCCGTTTTTGTCCTGCATAGTTCACATTCTTGGCCTGTGGTTGTCCTGCATAGTTCACATTCTTGGCCTGTGGTTGTCCTGCATAGTTCTCATTCTTCGTCAGTGGAGTTTACATACTTGGTCAGTGGTTGTCCTGCATAGTTCACATTCTTGGCCTGTGGTTGTCCTGCATAGTTCACATTCTTGGCCTGTGGTTGTCCTGCATAGTTCACATTCTTGGCCTTTGGTGGTCCTGCATAGTTCACATTCTTGACCTGTGGTTGTCCTGCATAGTTCACATTCTTGGCCTGTGGTTGTCCTGCATAGGTCACATTCTTGGCCTGTGGTTGTCCTGCATAGTTCACATTCTTGGCCTGTGGTTGTCCTGCAAAATTCACATTCTTGACCTGTGGTTGTCCTGCAGAGCTCACATTCTTGACCTGTGGTTGTCCTGCATAGCTCGCATTCTTAGCCAGTGTTTGTCCTGCATTGCCTCTTTCTTGGCAATGGGTTTCCTACATAGCTCATGATTCTTGGTCAGTTGTTGTCCTGCATAGCTCGCATTATTGGCCAGTGTTTGTCCCGCATTGCCTCATTCTTGTCCAGTGTTTGTCCTGCATAACTCACATTCTTGGAAAATGTGTTTCCTGCTTACTTCACATACTTGGCCATCACACCAGTGCTTGTGATAGCTCACATTCTTAGCCAGTGGTTGCCCTGCATGTTCAGAAAAAAGAAAGAACTCAGGCCTAGAAATATTAATGTTATAAATGGTTAATTTATCGATACTCTTGTTTATCTGTTTATCATGTTTATACGTGCACAAGACTACTAGTAACCTAATCTTGTTTTGATTACAATAACAATCTTTCCTAACAGTGTCTTTACTTTTACTCGATTAATAGTACACTTAAAGAGGAAGCACCGCCAGAGCAGTTCTTCTGGGGTGAACCAAACCTGCCTGTTTATCAAATTAATCAGTGACAAGGTTATCTCTGAATTTGACAGGTGCTAATTGATGTTTTAATGCTATTGCATCAATTAGCTCCTGTCAAATTCAGAGATAACCATGTCACTGATTAATGTGATAACCAGGCAGGTTTGGTTCACCCAAAAGGACTGCTCTGGCGGGGCTTCCTCTTTAAAAACTGCATAGCTGTCTCTTAGAAGCCCATGTATGATGATTATGTTAACAACACAATACTATAAAAGATGATGTTTAATTAACAGTATAATAATAATGAGCAAAGTGTGGGAAGGATGTGTCAGTTGTTTTATACATTAAAACAAATCACGATTTCATGGAAACTCGCGACCCTATGCAAATAACTCAAAACCCTACGCAAAACTCGCGACCCTATTAGTAAAACTGAGTGGGTGCAGTTTAATTTTAAAATATTAAAACATGCGTTGTTTATTATGAATGAAGATTAAATAAATACCATTTACATTTTTCGGTTTTATCTTATGAATATCGGAAGTTAATGCTTCTATTTTACTTTTTTCCTAATTTTGTTTGCCGGGAGCATCTACCGCGACCCATCGCCCACAATTTCCGTGTTTGTGTTTGAGTATTGGATTTACATATAGATCCATGCATTTAACATGTTTAATACATAGTAAACATGGTAAATTACACGTCTTTCATTACACTTGAACCTTCAGTTCTATACGGAGTGTGTTAGAGAGGATGGAATAAAGGAAACCACCCACAACGCGAATCAACGGAAACCATAAAGGTGTTATTGTGATCTCAACGCCAAAACATCTTAGTTATCTCTTGACACTAATCCTGACCATAACCCGACCCTAATCCTGGTCCTAACCCACAAACACTTGTAATACTTTGAAATGGAGATCCGTATTTTTTGATTGTAAATCTGTGCAGGCAGCATCAGCGTACACAGACCTGTATGAGAACTACCTGCCGATTGGCCAAAAAGAAGTTTTCATTACCAATTGGACCAATCAGCAACATTGTTAGAATAATTTCACCGCACAAAAATTGGGATGAATATTATTTGCAAAGCTCCATTCTGATTGGTGATTAAAGTGAAGATATCATGTAATTGACCAGTCAGAGGCAATGTTAGATCGGCAGGTAGTGCTCAGGGGGTTAACGGATATGATTATATTTCCGTTCTTCGACTACTTAACTGTTAAAGACTTTCAAAATAACAACATGCAACACGGAGTAAGTAGATGTTTCCAATGCAGGTCACACTGTCTTAAAAGTATTTCAAGGTCAAGTATCGAACAAGCATGAACTCACCCACTATTCGCCGTAGAAGTGACGTAATTAATCGGATTAACTACCATAGCAATAGATGAATACAATTTTGAATATATCGCCCTGCACTACATCGTTCACGCGGTACCTATGCATTGAACCATAGATGTCAAAGAAATGCTAATCACTCGCACCTGTAAGATAAGTATCTTTGAAAAGAGCGGTATTATATTCAATCTTTGTTTGCTGACATACACAGGTGATGAGTGCGACCTGCTGTAGTGCAGAGCGATCTATTCAAACATTGTATCCATCTATTGCTATGGTAGTTAATCCGATTAATTACGTCACTTCTACGGCGAATTGAAATTAGCGGTTCAGTCGTTTGCATCATATCACTGAGGTCCCGTGTTCAAGCCCTGCTGTTCCCAGACGACTAAAACACTACTAAAAATAGTACTTGGTTTCTAGACCATACATCCATTTTGGGGGAATGAAAACTATTTTGATAACGTAATATGCATGATATGTAGATGGAGTAAGCATCATCGAAAACAAGAATACATATTTCTTCTAAACAAAAATATCCTTTCAAATCAGAATCTGACCGCTAAAATTTAAAAGCGTTTTCAGCGTCCATATTTTTTGTCGTGCATAACATCAGTGGCTCATTATTATTGTGCATGTTAAATTTTGCTAATGGGTACATGCAATATAGGCAAGATATGCATGAATGATATCAATATCAAAACCGATTTAGACAATGTTGTATGCTTTTAAACACCTCCAATGCATTTATTAATCAGTCTGGGACGTGTTAAAGTAAGACGAGTTTTACGTAATAACATGTCTTAATGGTGACTTCATCACTTTTCCTCGACACATTAAGTGTCGAAGAAAAGTGCACACGACATTCATGACACGGAATTCAGTTATATGGCTTGGTATAATCTTGAGATGCTAGAATCACGTGTTTCCAGATCTGTGCATATCAAACATAATTTGATTGAAAATACTAATAATATATTCTTCCTTAGCTAATTAGTTTATATTTTTTATCTTTGGGGTAAAGTCAGTGTGACAATGTTGATATTGTATTTTGTTATTTAAGCCTATGGCGCTGCAGTCCTCTGTATATTTAGAACATGTCTAAATATTCCTTAAGTTAAGTTGCGGTAGATGATATGATACTTATATAGATGTTGCACTTTCTGTTAAGAAACTGTCACTTTTCCAGGTAGCTCGAGGTCTTGTCGTTCTAATGAACAATATTAGAGAGCAAAGAGTACTCTTTATCAACGAGCGGAAAATGCTCTAACATTAAATTTATCCACAGCATCAATTCAAGCTTAATTGCTGGTCGCTGTCAAACACTCGTTTTACACACGGTGAATATACGGCAGAGAAAAAGACGCACGGGATGGATATTTATAGAATGCATAGGTAACAGGCGAGAAGGGAAAATGACATGAAAAGAAATGAATTGTCTAATTGAATCGTTCATGCCTCAGATCAAATGCCACACTACCATATGCGTGATAGTCTAGACTTCTGGGAATGCACGACGGGAAAACAGAACTGGAAACGCCTCGACAATATACTGAAATCAATTTACTACTCACTGTTAATGGTGCATTTCTACGCTTGTTGAGTTTATAAGCATCCTTTTGGAACATATTCCTTGATATCTTGTTTCATATAAGGCACGTAGAGCCCAGTTAGTTATGCATGGATATAGATTGATTACAGTATATGAAGCTATTACATGAGTATGGTCCCATCAGGTAGCAAGCGTGCTTCATGACAGAATGATGGCATATATTTCGGTTATAGACTGTCACAAAAACCAATTTTTAAGCCCAGCGTAATAAACTGTTATATGTTAGCTACCAAAGCAACCGGTTTTGTAAAATTCGGACTTGAAGGATAATGTTAATTAGAATTCATAAAACAAACAAAAACAAAACAAAAGACAACAAAAATGTTTGCCTCCAAGCAGTCGTTTTTGTGATGTTTTAGGGCGCTATCACAGAACAACATTATAAATTTGAATTAGCTTTAGCTTTCAAATAAGTATATAAATAATATTATAATGAAAATCACCTGGCTGGATATCCTAACCTTCATGAATATAACAACCCACTCTTACGGCTCAGGCACAAATCCGATTGAATCTGAATTCTGACTAGGCATTCCTATTATCATGATTATGCTCATTTGGTGCGACAGTTGCCATTGAAGGTGATTGGGAATATTGAGTTTTACGCCACTCTGTTGATACTCTTAGCATTACCAAGGCAAGGTGTCTCCATATATTTACATTTATCGCAGAATTTAGCATGTTCATTTTATTATTTCTTTTATGAGATACAAAAGAGTGATCATGGTGGTGTTTTCATGTTATTCTTCAAGCACTTTGTTTATTATTACAAGTAACACAAGTGTACATATGTGCGAGTTTGATATCAGAAGTAAAGTTTGCGGTTTTCGTAAGCCCTAAATCCTACCATGAATATATTCGGCTATAATAGGACAAATTCAAGATGTTGTACTAGTACTTGTAGTAGGTAAATACGTAGGCAGCTTAGTCATGTTAGTGGCCTTAATTTTCAGTGTGGTTTCTAATGAAACCGCAGCATGAAGTACTATATATATGAAATACTATACTACTTTATGAATTCCAAACTATGAGACTACAGCATTAAGTATATGAAATACTATATACTAATTTACTTTACGAATTCCAAACTTTTCGTGACATAACGCGTCTAAAAGTTTGGAAACTGAGGGAACACTTCACTTCAGAAATTTGCACCCAAAATAAGTAGCATATGTCACAATGATCAAAAGCATGGGAATATTTTATTCTGTCCTCTGGAGGACAACATCCCGTTGTTTGTTATTTAGTTAATTGACCTTTAATCCCACAAGCCTTTGCGAGTACACCTGAGATGTCGTCTGCGCACTTCACGGCTTTGAAATGCGCATTAGCCATGTTAGCGACTAAACGATGTGCGAATCGGCGTGACGTCAAATGACGACATCTCAGGTGTACTCGCAAAGGCTTATGGGATTTACCGAAAAGGTCAATACGATGAAATAGTATCACAATACGATGCTGCAAAAAGACACATGATTATTTACATGTTTTCATCATACTATATATAGGAAATCTACTAGAAAGTGTGGAAAATAAAGCGAGCCAATCTTAATCAGAGTACGTTGCAAAGTTAGCTATGTACTTAGTCCCTAAACACTTCTTTTGGTAATCACCATGCATGATCACAATGATAAAAACGCGGCAAGCTAACATTACATTGAATATAGAGATCCTCGGCGTGAATCCAATTTTCCCAAACCCAGATTGCAGAGCCACGAGGAATTTTGTATTGGAACGTACATACCAATTGTGCATTCGACGCTCTTTTTCACTAGCAGAACATGGAACATGCGTTCTGAGTGATTACATCTGGCTTGGCAGGCCAGGGATAACATTATCAGTGTTAAAGCTATATCGATATCGAAATAATCTAGCAAAACGATTGGTGGAGTATTCAAGAAAGTTGGTGCTTCACGGCGCGATACTATCACAGATGGCACTATAATCCTGATACTATGAATGTACGTAAGGCCCGTTGATTTGATACTAGGCATATTTGTACTCACGTAATGGCGTTTCCATATTAGTGTGATGCGTGTCTACTTGTCTGAACACTGTGATGATAATTTAGCATTTTTGTGAGGAATGTCGTCTGTACTTTACAAATGCGACCGCTAGGAGCAAGGAGGCAAAGTCTATAAACATGAAGCTACTGGCTCCGTAGTCTCAAACAGGTTACTATGTACGATACACAGCAAGTACATCAAGAAGCCTCTTGTTTCCTCCAAGCTATGTTGCTCATCAACCTATAGCCTAGCTAGCTTGGATAACATTAGCAAAGTAAATTGAACTAGGTAATCTTTACCTGGGGTTAGACCAATTAGACATGTAATATCGCGACACACTTGTATAAGAGGGATCAGAAGCAAGATTTAGTTGCGAGGTATGGCTAATGATGTAAGCGTATAAGCCATCACAGTACTGACACATGAAATAATATTGACGTGTTTTTTAAGAGTTTCAGAAGAACATGTATCAAAAGTGCATTGTAATTAATATAAACAGGTGGTATAATGGACTTGGTATACTGTACGATTACCCGTACATCGTGTCTTTGCTTGTAATCGGTAGTCGGAATTTTGTTACAGTACTTCATGTCACTGCAGTAAGAGCACCAAATTGACTGCTTGATTACTAGTACTTGTAGACCACATATAAAGACACAAAATATCCGATGGGATTCTGTAATCAATTCGTCGTTTGGTGGGATACACATGATACAAGTACGTCCGCGAGCATCCCTCTGGTTGCACAAAATCCAAGTCTTCTCAATCGTCATCAAATTGCATCATCGTTGCGATCCCCCTTTCCATGTCAGCAACATTAACACATTCCGTGTTCTTCTGACGTGTAAAGATAGCTTAATACAACTATTGCTTCATACGTAGCTCCTTGTTCAAAAGTTTAAGTAGACAGGTGACAATGAATGCATAGTCTACGTCTCTTTATAACGGCAATGACGATACTAACATCGCAACGCATCCACAAATATGTTTTTATGCATTACGAAATTATAATTCCTTGAATAGGACGACACAAACATTCAAAAATTGAATCTAATTTTATGCACAACTAATTTAGTTTTCTTCATCATGACAATTACTAAAGTGACCATAGAGCTGTATATCTATTAAAGTGACGTAATTAGTCCTAAAGCATTATCAGTATTTGTGAGACATGTCAACCACAAGGATCATAGCGAATGATTCCAGGAACATGGCAGAGTTGTTACGAGTCGAGTAATTCATTGTCGAGGAGAGTCAGTTCTAGTAATGGCTCGAATCGAGTCACATCAAATGACTCACTATACAATCTCTATGTGGAAACTTTGAAAATCTGAGTCGAGACTTTTTAAAAAGTCGAGTCTCGAGTGCATTCATCTCCTCAAGACTTGACTCAAACAATATCATTCTCTATTGGCTTCCAAATGTTCAGGTCATCAAACTTTAACACATTCAAAATGCTGCCGCCTGGCTTGTTACATTGACTAAGAATCGCGAACACAATACTCCAATTCTAACATCTCTTCCTTGGTTGCCTGTACAGAAGCACATCATAATTATACAAACTCACCATCAAGAAACCAACTCGTGCTTTCAGATCAAACATTACCACCAACTTGCAACGCAAGAAGTGTCAATACTGTTACTTACGGCCAGATATCATTTTCGAATTCAGCACCCAAACTGCGGAATCAACTCCCAATTCATGTCAGGAATTCCAAGTCTCTAAATCAGTTCAAGAGTTGAATAAAATCTCATCTTTTCAACATCTGACCGTGTATATTTTGTTTCTTTGCATAATGATTATGTGAAGTTTAAGTTGCAGTGTAAGAATTTGTTCAGTGCATTGGGGTCATTGGACGGAATACGCTTTCATTCATTCATTCATTCATTCATTCATTCATTCATTCTGGTAGCTTACAGTTTACGCAGTGTTTTTTTGTCAGTCTATAACCGAAAACGATTACACTGTTTATGGAGAGGTGTTATGCCTCTGAGTGACTGCCACAAGCTACAAACTAAACCTCCGTTTGCGTCGTCCACAAGACCTCTCTTTACAAAAGACCATTGTGACGTTTTACGATAGTCTAATCGAAATGATACGAGAGAGTGATTTCACTCGGGGTGAATGACACCATAATTTTGATTAAATAAATAAATTAAAATAGAAGGCACGGGATATAAAATAATATATCGCCACAACAATTTTGATATGCCATCATTCTGCAAGGAAGTACACTTGCTTTCTGATTGCAATGAAAGCTAAAGAAGCTTGTTTCCTGATGCAATTTTCTCATAATACTGTAATCATTCTGTATGATCATTAACTGCTCTACGTGCCTTTTATGAAACATGATATCGAGGAATATGTTCCAAAAAGATGCTTATAAACTCAACAAGCGTAGAAACGCACCATTAACAGTGAGTGGTAAATTGATTTCAGTATATTGTCGAGGCGTTTCTGGTTCTGTTTCCCGTCGTGCATTCCCAGAAGTCTAGACTATCACGCATATGGTAGTGTGGCATTTGATCTGAAGCATGAACGATTCAATTAGACAATTCATTTCTTTTCATGCCATTTTCCCTTCTCGCCTGTTACCTATGCATTCTATAAATATCCATCCCGTGCGTCTTTTGCTATGCCGTATATTCACCGTATTTTAAACGAGTGTTTGACAGCGACCAGCAATTAAGCTTGAATTGATGCTGTGGATAAATTTAATGCTAGAGCATTTTCCGCTCGTTGATAAAGAGTACTCTTTGCTCTCTGATATTGTTCATTAGAACGACAAGACCTCGAGCTACCTGGAAAAGTGACATTTCCTTTACAAAAAGAGCAACATTTATATAAAGTATCATATTGTCTACTACAACTTAACTATAAGGAATATTGTACTCATGTTCTGAATATGCAGAGGACTGCGTGCCTTGTTGCAACATGCTAGTTTAACAGCGCCATAGGCTTAAATAACAATATACAATATCAACATTGTCACACTGAATTTACCCCAAAGATAAACAATATAAACTTAGTTAAAACTAAGGAAGAATATATTTAGTCTCTTCAATCAAATTTTATTTGATATACACAGGTCTGGAAATACGTGATTCTAGCATCTCAAGATGATACCAAGCCATAGAACTGAATTGTCGAAACTTTTTTGATATTGATATCATTCATACATATCTTGCCTATATTATAGCCATTAGCAAAATGGACCATGTACAATAATTATAGATGGGCCACTGATGTTATGCAATAAAAAAATATGAAAACGCTTTTAAATTCTACAGGTCAGATTCTGACTTCAAAGGATATTTTGTTTGGAAGAAATAGGTGTTCTTGCTTATGATGATGTTTATCTCATCTACATTGTATATATCACGTTATCAAAATGGTTTTCATTCACCAAAATGGATCGTTTGTTGGGATACAAGTACGTCCGCGAGCATCCTTCTGGTTGCATAAAATCTAGGTCCCCTCACTCTACATCAAATTGCATCAACCTTGCGATCTCCTTCATCCCCTTTTCTATGTCGGCAACATTTCACATGTTTCTTACGTGTCTTAATGTTGTCATTGCGTGACAATGAGTTCACAGGTGACAATCATATTATCATTGCAATATTCTGCGTCCTTTAAACGGAAAGGACGATACTCTCATCACAACGCATCCACAAAATATCGTTTCAGGCATTTTGACATTCTAATTTCTTGAAAAGGACGAGAAAAATGCAACGAGGTTGAAACTAATTTTAATGCAAAACTAATTTAGTTTTTTTATTATGTTGATTTGCTACAGTGAAGTAATTAGCTCTGAAGCATTAATATAGTGTTAATGAGAAATGTCGTAGGTACTTCACAAATTCGACCGCTAAGAAAGAGTATGAAAGCTTCTAAGACCATGAGGAACATGGGGAATAGGGACAAGGTCTATAAACATAGAGCTACTGGCTCCGTAGTCTGAAACAGGTTTGCTATTATTCGATACAAAGCAAGTACATCAAGAAGCCTCTTGTTTCCTCGAAGCTATTTTGCTCATCAACCTATAGCCTAGCTAGCTTGGATAACATTAGCAAAGTAAGTCGAAGTGAATAATCTTTACCTGGCGTTAGACCCATTAGACATGTAATATTACGACACACCTGTATAACTATAAGAGAGGATCAGAACCAAGAATTAGTTGCGGGGTATGTCTAATCTAAGCCACACTGAGTTTCAGAGGAACATTAAAAGGGCATTGTAATTAATACAAACATAAATGTGGTATAATGGACTTGATATACTCTATGACTACCTGTAGCTTTGCTTTGATCGGAAGCATCTTGGATTGTTGTCCCGGATTGTTGTTTCATTATAACATGTCATTGCAGTAAATGCACCAAATTCACTACTTGTAGATCTCATTTTATGATGAAAGCACTAAATATCCGATGGGATTCTGTATTCTGTAATCAATTCGTGTAATCCTGTGGTACATTCGCGAGCATCCCTCTGGTTGCACAAATTCCAAATCTTCTCACTTTTTATCAAAGAAGAGCATCAACCATGCGATCCCCCCTTGTTCCATGTCAACAGCAACTTTCCGTGTTTTTCTTCCTTGTAAAGACTAGCGGAATGCCCGCGCTCCGCGCGGGCCTCCGCTAGTTGAGTTAACGGGAGCGATTACTAAAACGGGAAGAATCGCTGAACAGATTACATGATGATAGAGATTATTTATAGGCATAGGGCCTAATGCTTCCTTTTCCGTGTACCATAAACCGTACCCGTGCGAGTCAAGTCACGCCCGCGGACGGTACGCCGACCCGCTAACGACGGCGCGATTTCTGCTAGCCAAGTAGACGCGTTGGTTGGCATAGCCCGTAAACTCACGGTAAACAAACAGCCGCTAGGGGGGGTCTATATATTTGCCTGAAAAACTCACTTTTTTACTGATTTTGAGGCCAATACTTGACCGTTTTCAACCAAATAAACTTTAAACACATTGTGGTATATTCCTCTATTTCCCGTGTGAATTTGGCGACATTTGGATAGAAACTGACGGAGCTTTTGCGTGGACACACATACCCACAACATTCCCCTATTTATAGTAAGACTAGCGGGATACCCGCGCTTCGCGCGGGTCCCCGCTAGATGAGTAAATAGGAGCGTTCACTATAACAGGAAGAATTACTGAACAGGTAGAATCATCGAAAATATACATTTTGATTTTCCGTTTCCATGTTATTTATTTATTTATTTAAACCCGTTCCCATTTTTTTTCTAAATCTGTTATTTGTTACATTTCCCTTTTAGCTTCATTTTTTATTTGCGGCTTGTGATTTCCCGTTTCCATGTTTTTTATTTAATTCTGTTATCATTATTATAGCTTCTTTTTTTTTTTCTTACATTTCCTGATTAGTTTCTTTCCTTCTTTGTTTCGTCCCCGTTTCATTTAGTTAATTTAACCCGTTGGCCTAATTACTCGTACCTCTTTTGTCATTTTAATTTCATTTTTCTTTATAGTAGGTCTACCGCTTCATTTTGTTTATACAACACACATATTTTTCCCGTATACGTCCTCTCATAGCGTGTAGCCTATGCGGACGTGTTCATCTTTATCATAATCCCGTGACCCTTCCATGTACCTTTTTGTCCTTTAATTTTTATTTATTTTTCCTTCTTTCTGTATTATCATGTCCACTGGTCTCTGGCTCGCAAGTCGCGTGGCTCTGCGCCGTTTACGCGCGCATTGGCGTAGTGCGCATTACGCTCGCGCGCCGACGCGCTGCCTGCCAGCTGCAGTGACGCGCAGGCTGGTAACTGATTTTCATAACAAAAACCCCGTTTTACCCATATTTTCACTGTTTTTGCAGTCAATTCTTGACCGATTTCAACCAAATAAAGTCGAGGCAATTTCCCGTATATTCCTCGATCTCCCGTATGAATTTGGCGACATGTGGATCGAAACTGACGGAGCCTTTTACATAAACCACATAGATACATACACACATACAACATTCCCCTATTTATAGTAAGATACATTAATGCAATTATTGCGTCATACGGTCAAAGGTTTAAGTAGTCAGGTGACAATCACTGCAATAGTTTGCGTCTCTGTATATAAGTGAAAAAGACGATACTAACATCGCATTTTCTTGAAAAGGACAAAAAGACGACACAAACATTTGAAGACCTGAGCGCAAGAAGACCGTAAGTCCACTTGGCCCCTCAACATGTATACACTAAAGTTACGTATAGTTTCTTAGGGTTTTATAATGTTTAATACATGTTCCAGGGTGAAAACATCATGAAAGGTTGTGAAAGATTTGTTTTGGGGCCAAGTGGACTTACGGTCTTCTTGCGCTCAGGTCTTCATTTTGAGATTGCATCTAATTTTCATGAATAATTAATTAGTTTTTCATCATCCCGATTACAGTGAAGTAATAATTAGTACTAAATCATTTAGTGGGCAATGAATCTTTATAACTTCACATTTCGTCTGCAATTAACTTTGAAGCAAAACATTTCGAGTGCATTGATGGATGACGATTGGTACATTCCGTTTGTAGAGTGGCTTATGACGTGCATCCTGTACCATTGCTACATCAATGATTTATTCACTTTAACGACCAGTCACTTGTTGGGATATATATGTTTGTTTATATAAATGACAAGAACCCATCAAAACCAAACTTATCAAGTCATGTTTGTCCTTATTTGAATCAATTTTCATGTAGAGTCAAATAACTATGAGTCGGAAATAACAACATTTAGCTTCAATTATTTTAATGTGTATTTTTTCTCAGTATAAATGTGCAGCCAATGTGTGCATATAAATGGTTATCATGGTTTTCAGGCAAGATATCAAAACTGCACTACGTCAGAAAAAAACATACTGGTTAATATAGTTAAATGGTGATAGCAAACAAAATATACTGCACAAGTCAAGACGTCAGTTGTGCTCAATAAACCTGATAAACACGTATATTGGACTTCATACATAGGCAGATTATGATATTCAAAGTGACACTCTATTTTGATTGTACTCCAGGATTTTGACTGATGCCTGGTTTAAAATGTCATCGAGTCTATGTTTCTCTTTACCTAACTCTGATTGTGTTTGTAAACATAAACACTGTATACTCTTGTTGAGTTGTAGATAGAATTCATTGGTAGCAATTACAAGCGTATGACGTATGCAGTGTAGAAAAATAAAGTTGTCTAATGCTATCCAACTCAGGATCCAACTTTTATCTTGTTGATATCTTCTGAGCAGTAAAAGTATTTCCCAACCTATCGTGACAGAAAAGGACATAACATATTGAACCGGTTGTTGAATTATCCGACGTGGACACCTTACACGTGTTACAATGATCGGACAATAAAGCGATTTTAAAGTTTAAGCTCTCGGTGGATCTTTATCAGTAGCCCCTAACCCACAATTAATCAAATTTAATCTTAGAGACCTTTATTTTCTACATAATTGAAATTATTTTTGATAAATATGGCTGCGAGAAAGACGATTTTATACAGTCAACGGTATATCTATTTTTAATACTGACTGACAGGAAAACAATCCGGACCCGATTCGACTCAGTTTGGTCATGTTGGTTGAGCGACACGTGCCCATTTATATTGTAGGACACATTTTCCCCAACTGTTCCTTACCTTGGGAAACTAATAGCACTATGTACTAAGTAGTTTGAAATTGGCCAATTTAGATAACGGAAATGAAAGAACGTGGCTGGCTGATGTTGGCCAAAGAAGAGATATTAAAGAAGGTGTGTCGGAGAGACAAATCAAGGGCAGATGTTGTGTGCAGTGGTAGAGTGATTATAGAGACATTCAACTATTTCCCATTTGTAGGATATTCAGGGGTAATACGTGATGCAAACGGGTATATAGTAATATTCCAATTATGTGTGACGATAAAATATCATAATGATATCTGCTATACGCTACATTCCCCTATACAGAGAGCGAACCATACCTTTTTAATACAAAGTTCGTGGGCTTGTTTTCTCGTGGTGGCATTGAAAACATTGAGGTAACTCTCACAATCATTTATAAATTCACGAAGTCTCACAAACTCAACATCTTTATTGATTCCTCTAAGACTAAGTTACATATTACTGTTAAATGTCATGTAAATATTCAAGTGTTTATAATTCCGAAAACACAACTTCTTAAATATTTAAATGAGCTACTTAATAAACCACGTATTGTTCATCACCTACTACTACCCCATCCTCACATCATCGATGGGTTATAAGATTTCCACTATGAGGTATACAACATCCGTCTCGAGTTCCTCTGAACGGGGTTGTTGAGGAAAACAGCATCCTGTAGTAGTGTTACCAAAGTCTCCTTATGTATAGTAGCATTAGTCTCCTTATATGGGCTTCTTATACTGCTTTCATTGAGGTTTCATGCCCTATTTATCCACATTAAAGGGTAATTTAAATATGGGTAATATTGATTAACCACGTTGAATCTTTTTGTGCAAATTATCAATATTGACCCGATAAGTTTTGGAAACAATATCGTTTAATTCTGTGCATTAATACTAAAAGCTGCATCGATGTGTGAATGTAGTATTGTTTTGAATGTATCAATACCTACCTCTACTTAGCAATATATGATATCCTTGGTATTACCTTTATTGCCTTGATTTATCTTTGTTAACTTTAGTTTACCTTGATAATCCTTGATTGACGGTGACTTAACTTTTTGCAAAAACTTGTGTGTGCACTCTTAGTGCAACACGTGTTAGAAAAAATGACACGACCTAAGCACATAGCGTTGGCTTTACATTGCAACGATGGGATTGCAAAGTTTCACAAAGTGACAAAATAAATGTTGACTTCTATGATTTTACACAAGTTTGCTGTAACCTTTATTAAAAACAGCACTAGAACAACTCGTTTTCGTTAAAAGAAAAACCTACCTTATTTTTACTCTCTGTAGTGTTCTGGCATTAAACTGCCTTATTGTAAACGGATGAAAAAAATCAAATTTTATATTCAAGTGAATATTTCAAAAACAACTCTGAAGCACAAGTTGTTTAATGCATCAGACCCTGTTCAAGGTCAAGCAATCGAGCCCAAATACGTGTGAATTTTGGTGCCAATTTCTCCGTTTGTGATAATTAAAGTTTGTAGAGTACATTGCAGTCTGGTTTTCTACAGACAATTGGTTAAAAACAATCATTGACTATGCCAAGCATGCAATGTAATGAAATGAATATCACCATAGAATTACACACGGAGTCAGCGAATAAACATCGAGGTAGCTCGCATATCGACATTGGCTGTAACTCAATAGTCAAGTACAGTTTGTACGACGGTGGTAGGCTTTAATTATACAAAAGCCATTAAATTGCATTACCCAAATAGTGAACAGATATCTGTGTGATAAAAAGAGCGACTAGGACTGTTTGTACGTCATGTAATTCATTCTGACGGACGAAATGAGACAATAAATGCTGCATTGTCATTTTAGTTTGATTCTTAGGGCTATTGTGTCTGAACGCGATATCTACGGAACAGAAGTGGTTAATGTGGTTTAGGTCAAACGCTTTTTGGGAATGTCTGATTTTTAATAGCGATAAGACATAGCAACATGAATGTCGAACATGAGTGACTTTCTATTTCATTATCAGAAACTTAAGGTATCCCCACGTCGTAGAGTATTTCAGAATGTTAAAGCAAAGGTTGTATTGAGATTGTTTTATGTCCTATCATGCGTGATTCTTGGTCTGGTGCAATCTCAATGGAGCATTTGAAAGCCCTGCTTCAAATTGTAATGCTACATTTGATGTCTGATATTAACTCATCACATATTTTGAGTTTTCTTTGCTGTTTGGCAATATTCCACAATGTTATAGGTGGTAAAAATCCAAATTGCATAAGAATATATAGAGTACATTTTGGGTTCAATAATAATAATAATAATAATAATAATAGCACTAATAATAATAATAATTCCGTGAGTATATGTAATAAAGCCTGAATTTTTTACAAATCAATTTTGGTTCGTTCAGATTGCAGTGACCCAATGCTATTAATGGTAAGATGCCAAAATCCGAGCGTTAAAATATGGGGCAGAAGTTGACGTGGATGTGAAAGACTAGTAGTGTTGGAATGGATGAGTCTTTCCGGCCAAACGAGTGGCCGAGCTAGTTCCTTTGAGGTAGTCGACCCCGTGAAGATTGCTTCACCCTCGGGGATTATTGTGTCAGAACATGATGCCACTCTACTTATACGACTAGAATTATCTAAGGCTAACTGTCGTCCCAAACCAGGGAGTGTCAATTTGCATGGGAAAATCCATTCAAATA